>NW_026267608.1:105013-107507 GCF_000697945.3 Frankliniella occidentalis | reverse complement strand
CCCCCCTTTCTCCTCTCCCCGCCGTATATCAGCCGCGTGGGATCTGAACCATCCCATCCCATAGCACCGCAGCGAGCGCTCTATAGTCGTATACAGGAGCGGAGCGACGACGCCACCGGAAACTATTTATTTACGCCGTTGCCACGGCAACACTATCGGGTCATATTCATGAGACTGCGTATATAGCGCGCGCTCACACACACACAGCAGCACGCGAGCGTTTGCGTATCAACTGGACAATTTCCTGCCTCGGTTGCGGTGTGAGTGAAGTGTGTGTGTGTGAGAGAGCTAAGGGGGGAGAAGGGGGGCGTGAGTCAAACAAAAAGAACGAGGCTCTAGTCAACTAACAACACCTCCGCCTCGCAGCCTGGAGTGGCTGGCATTGATGCAGCATTGATGCCGCGGGGATGTCCTCCCTCCTCCCCTGCGTTGGCTTTCCCCGGCGGTGCTGCTGCTGCCGTTTGCCGCTCTGCTCCGCGGTCCCCGCCGGGTGAAAGCCACGCGACTGGGTCCCCCGAGGCGTCGCGACGCCCCGCCGCCGGCGTCGTCGTCCGTCGTCGCGACGCGCAGGAAATGCGGTGTGTGTGTGGATCCTCCCCACGTGCGTCTCGCGCGAAAGGGGGGAGGGTGGAGGGCGGGAAGGGGCGTTTTCTGCCGGTCGCGACGTGAAATCGAACCGCTGTCGCTGTCGTCTCTGCTTCTGTTGCTGTTGCTGTGGCGTGTACGAACGAGCGCACTCGCGGAATCTGCGAGAGGAAGGGCTTATCACGCGGAGCAGCTAGAAGCGGGGCGGAGCCGCGGCAGCAGCAGCAGCGTAGCTGCAGGCGTTCTTCTGAACACGCTCAGGCTCTGCAAACTATCAAGGGTGTTGTAGACTGCTAAACAGTTTCTTTTCAATTCCCTGAAATGCTGTGTGCTGCCATCAATGCTTTGCGACGACTGCTAAGTAAATTTTTTGTAGTATACGAAGAGATTTGACATTGAAGTGCTGTTGGCCGGGTGCCGTTGAAGACAACCACCGCAAACAAACGCTAAACCGCGCTAAACTGTTTTTATTGCTTTGCTCCATGTTGTGATTGACGATGGTTTGCTAGCCGGGGGTCTGTCCTGTCTGTGCACGTGGCGCGGCGGCTCCAAAAATATAAATCATATCTGGAAGCACTGCAAAAAAAGTGTTGCATTTTGCTTGTCTGAAAGAAGAGAGTATGCCGTATAATTTGGAAAAGCAAAAGCAGAGAAATGAGGGGGTGCGATTCCACTACCTCTGGTCTGAACCACTCTTGACAAATCAATGGAGTGAAAGATAAAAGAGGAAGTACGAGATTTGCAACCATTATTGGTAAAAGAAAAGAGTTACACGTGAGTTCTGGCTGGGTGGTGTGTTTGAACCACTCGTTTCGCATTTTGGAACCAAAATACCTTCGAAATCTCAGGTTTCACCTTAATAACGTATCTTTGGGGAGATTAACAGATAAATAACGGAGCTGTTTTACAAACAAGCTAATGTGTTGTATCTTTTTGTTATACCTTTTTACCAAGCAAAAGGAAACGGTAACGAAATCTTTATCTGACTACACAATCATCTTTTATAAAACACAGCGAAGCCACCACCTCTTCCATTGCCCATTGCTCGCACCCTGCCCCTGCCTAACCCACCCCAACTATCCGCACCATGTCTCTGTGGCACTATCAGCTGACCTTCCCCTCCCCCTGCTCCATTTGTTTGTGTGTCTGTGTGTGTGTGTTGCCAGGATGAGCAAAACCAGCGTGTCTGTCGCTACCGTCACAAAGGGGGGAGGGGGGGAGGGGTCTTCACACAATGAGAGTATGGCCATTTGGCGAGCGGCTCTTTGCAAATCGCTGGAGGGGGATTAAGCCTGCTCTCTCCCCTAGGCGAGGCAGACAGACTGAGCTAATGGTAGCCAGCGAATTGGTCCAAATTTTAGTGTCAATTACAAAGGTTTGTGCCCCCATCAATCTAATGTTCATGAATTTGACTTACTTGCAGATGAGTGAAACTCTGAGCGATCCATCAACGTTTCAGCACCTTCGAGAAGTGCTTTAGCCCTCTTTGTTTTACCTGCCATCGCTCTGCATTTTGGTCGAATTCTATACTCTCTAGTTTCGTTCCTTTCGTTATTCTGGGGTTTTCGTTGTGTGTCGAGACGTCCGACTCTGCTGTAGAAGCGGATACACACACAGATTGACAGGGGTCTAGGAAAAGGAGGGAAGGTGGAGGGGAGGACGGGGGGTCCAATCGTGAAGGTTATCGGACGTGTGGTGCTAAATCCGGCTTGCCGACAAACTGCAGACTAAGGAGGCAAGTGGCGAGGCGTGGCGGGGCGGGGCAGGGTGTGGCGCCGTCTGCTGTGCTGTGCCCCGCGAGTTATTAGCCACCGCTAAGAGGATTTCCGACACGGCGCCCGCGCACCAGCCACGGCGGCAGGCAGAGTGAACAGAATAGCACAACAGACCGGCAGGATCGGGGGGGGGG
>NW_026267608.1:93976-101280 GCF_000697945.3 Frankliniella occidentalis | reverse complement strand
AAACATTGTTTATTCTTTATAATGTAGTCTTAGCGACCCCAAAAGAACACGGTAATTGAATGCCTGGCTCAGCCACCACAGCACCTGTGGCTGTGGAAGAGACGTATGATGCCACATCATATTGAATGATCCAAGTTAATTAGTTGACCTTGCAAATACAATTACACAGTCTTAAACTTGCTAATAAGAGATCATTCAGAAAGTACATTTTATTCACCCAACTAATACAGACTTGTCAGAATAGACACAAGTACACTGACATGAATCTGACGGTCACTGTCACATATTTCAAGCCACTCAATTTGATGCCATTTTGTGATCAGATTGATGTAGTAAAGACATAAAGTGTGAGATTTTTAACTGAATAGATGACAACAAGCGCGTTAATTGAGAGCATCATTTTGCTCTGCATTGTCCGTCATATCCGTCTCAACAAACAAGGATTCTGGTTCTAAAGCTTTAAGGGAACTCATTTTATCATAAGAAACACAAGGACCAGCACAGCTGCTGTCCCTGGTGGCATTTATACTTGCAGCTAGTAAATCATTCTTTATATCAATTTTTTCTTGGAATTTGGGAACTGTGTGAGAGTCATCTGCCTGATCGACAATAGACCGGCACTGAGCCAACAAATCACCAAGAGTACTTCTCAGGTACGGATACAAAGTTTTTTTAATTGAGTCATTTTTAGTATAATGAACAAGTTGTTCTACCAATTTCAAAAGGTCTTCCGTTTCTTTTTCTTGCCTCATGTTGTGATTATCCTTTGAGTTTGTGAGCAGTTCCTCTTCGATGTAATGGAATTCAACTGGAGCTGGTGCCCTATCTGTAGTACATTGAAAATTTTACGTAAATAAGATACCTGAAAATTCAGATAGGATATTATGATATAATTGTGGTATATAATGTTTAACGTTCTTTTGACATTGTTCAATAAACTAATATAAATCGTACATTGCTTTTAATTCTTGGAACAGCTTATGAATCAATTCTTCACCAAGCAATGAAAGTTTTATGGCACTTGGAGAAGTTAAGTATGATCCGACAAAGATTAGTTTAAACTAAATTAAACCAAATTTGATCTCGTACTAAACCAGATTTCCGAGGCATCCTAACACTCTCCGTCATAAATCATAAATCATAAATCTTCTAAAATATATGGAACTTTCAGACGTTCGTAGTCGTTCGCGGCGCACGCAGTATGTGAGTGTAAATAATAAAAATAGTGGATATTTGCACAAGTTCAACTTGGGACCTCCTGTCAAATAACCACTAGTGACGTGTTTGCACGACTCAAAGCTATTCGCACCAAAATTGGGATGAATAACCCACTGCATGCTATTCGCACTAATGTTGGTGTGTGTGTGACAATAGCATCGGTAAAATCCACCGGTATCTTCTCTTTAGCTTCGAGTTAGTTGTGTGTTGTTTTTATGTTTATTTAGACGGATAAGTCTCGTCTTGAAACATTGGGACTTCACAGCCATCAACTGCCAACATGCCTACCGACACTCAAGAAGCAACAAATCAGCGATGGGGACATCTCCGTAAGGTCCTGGAGAGGTCTGGCCCCTTCTGCCACCCTGACTTTGAGCCATCTACTGAAACGCTGAATTTTCTGATGAACTCTTGTAAAATTTTGGTTATTGGTGCTGGTGGTCTTGGTTGTGAACTGCTGAAAGACCTTGCACTAATGGGCTTCCGAGAGATTCATGTTATTGACATGGATACAATTGACTTGTCTAATCTCAACCGACAATTTCTTTTTCGAAGAACGGACATTGGTCAATCAAAAGCTGAAGTTGCAGCTCGGTTTATTAACACTCGAGTACCTGGCTGCAACGTTACTCCACACTTCAAAAAAATTCAAGATTATGACGAGTCTTTTTATCGTCAGTTCCACATCGTAGTCTGTGGTTTGGATTCAATTGTGGCACGAAGATGGATCAACTCACTTTTAGTTTCAATGCTGGTTTATGATAGCGATGGTGTTCTCGATCAGTCAAGTCTCATCCCAATGGTTGATGGTGGAACTGAAGGCTTCAAGGGCAATGCCAGGGTTGTGCTTCCTGGAATTACAGCTTGTATTGAATGCACTTTAGATTTGTATCCACCTCAGGTAACAATCCTTGCAATTTTATTAAAATCACTCTTTAGAGTTTTCATTGTTAGAGCATTGTAAATTATTCCTTTATTTAGGTAACTTATCCTCTTTGCACAATTGCAAACACGCCACGTCTTCCGGAACATTGCATTGAATATGTCAAGATTATACAGTGGCCAAAAGAGAATCCATGGGACGTTTCAATTGATGGCGATGACCCAGTTCACATCAATTGGATTTTTGAGAAGGCACTAGAAAGAGCCTCACAATTTGGCATTCAGGTAAATATTGATACTTTTTACAATTTTTAATTCTTTATGTGTGATGTTTCACTTTTTAATTTGCCTCCATACTTTTGTTGTAGGGAATAACATACAGACTTGTTCAAGGCGTGGTAAAAAATATAATTCCAGCTGTTGCCTCTACTAATGCAGTCATTGCTGCAGCATGCACCACTGAAGTGTTCAAAATAGCAACAAGTTGTTGTGTACCTTTGAATAACTATATGGTGTTAAATGTTGTTGATGGTATTTACACCTACACATATGAAGCTGAAAGGTAGAAATTATTCAGTAGATTGAAATGGAACAGAAGTTGATAAAATGGCTAATATATTTTCCTTTCTGATACCAGGAAAGAAGACTGTCTGATATGCAGTCAGAAACCAAAGACTCTAGAGATAGCTGATGCCAATGTCAAGTTACAAGATGTTCTAAATATTTTGTGCACCAGCCCATCTTTTCAAATGAAATCTCCAGGCATCACAACATCTGCAGGTGGCCGCGTTCGTACACTGTACATGTCAAATGTTGCGAGCATTGAGAAACAAACTCGTGACAATTTGAAAAAGTCTTTAAGTGAGCTTGGACTCTTTGATGGTTGTGAACTGTTTGTAGCTGATGATACTACCCCCAACACAATTACTATTAAAATTGCTTTCACCAATAGCTGTGTAGAAATGCAGGAATAGCAAGTAGAACACTGGTCATTTATGAAAATAAGGTTTTGTATTATTACTATTTGTTGAGAGATTATATAAACTGTAATAGTTTAAATCAGTTCTATTGATAATCTTAATTTATTTCCCCCCTCAGAAACACTGATAGCTACTTAAAAAAAACATGTCAAAGAGCATTAAATAAATTTGAAAAAGTAACCTAATTTGGTAAACAAAGTTTAGAATCTATACAGAAGAGCAGATGCAGACAATCCTAAAAGCGATAGGATTTCTTTAAATGTGATCTAACCAGCTCATGTGTTTTCATTGTTCATCAAAATATTCTGCATTATTGGCACACATACAAACTACCTCTCATTACAAATTTCTAGAATACATTTTTTTTCTTAACACTAAAAATAATTGAGTGTCTAATGTAAATGCAAAAGTAACACATAATTTGTAAATTATTAACAAAAGCTACATCACAGTTCTGTTTTTCTTTTTTTACGATCACTCTCCCTTACTTGAGGTCCAAATTCTTCACCACCCTTGATTGAAAGAGAAACCGAGATTAAAATAAATCTCTGGACAATATTGCTAGATTTATGATACGTTAAATGTTACCTGAGTAAATGCTGGTCCTGGATAAGCTTTACTTTCTATTATGACTTGTGAACACTTCTCCTGTTCCACTAGGAAGTTTTTAGCATCCCATGCATGAGCACCGTCTTTGAAAAGGAAGATGGCTCGATCGTCACCAATAAGGTATCTAAAGACAAAGGATCAGCAAAATACAGTTAGTTGCATAGTTGCACAAGAGAGCAACACTAAATCTATTAAGTTCTTTAGATGAAGATGCTCACCTTTCAGCCTGAATATGATTGTTCCATAAACCTGTCTGCCACAGTTTTGTTATCTCCTCTGTTTCATGCCGAGGAGTTCCTTCCGCCGTGTGGACAAACATCATGAGGGTTTTCCCCTTCTTGCTTATTTTGAGTAACTGTTCTGGATCATTCATATCAATCTGAAGATAGAACATTGGTTGGATTAATGATGTGAAACTTTGCTATACAAGTCTTCAAATAATGAAACATACCCCACTTAGATCCATTTTTGGTTGAGGACGAAGGTGTTCTGGTAATTCATCTGGAGGTAAGGGCTCCTCGTCTTCCTATAATGTACAAATTTAAGGTAGTTGGGTTTGAAATTACAAATGACGGCGAGCACTACAAAATACTGACGTAAATTTCAAAGAAGTACCTCCCACTGGTCCAGTAACCTTTCCATGTCAGCATCACTGTAGTCTCGAATGTCCTTTTTCGCCCATTCTGGTTTCTTTTCTGGGTCTGCTTTCTTCCCACTGACAATAACAAAGAGCGAAAGAGCAAAAACACTGAAAATGGCGAGCTTCTTCATTTCGAACATTTCATTCAAACAAAAAATAACGCAATCGACCGGCTCGGTTACGCCAAGTTGTCAAAGTTGTTCTGTGGCGGGTGGGTGTGCACAATGCAGACGGGATGGTTATTTGCAGGTCGCTTCTCCCGGTGGGCCAATAACCTCAACCGAACGGGTTTGTTGGGGGTTGTCTGCTGTTCCGTGCGTTCACGTCTGAAGTGCACCACGTAGTCAAATTTTCTAACTGGGGAAATTTTCAAATTCTCTTAATTTTAAGAAACACCTTTGTCATGCGCTCTGTTACTTATCTTTTTCTTATTTTGGCGGGGTGTTGTGTGCTTGCAAGTGCTTGGAGCAATGATGAGTATGAATTGTTTGACTTGGTAGAAGAAGTTAATAAGAACTTCTATGAACTTCTTGAAATACCTAAAGTATGTAGTCACTTTTGATCTTTTTAATTAAAATGAACTTTGAATAGCATTTCCAACTTATTTTTTGTTGTTGTTAAAATCGTAGATGTATATGTGATACTTTCTGGCTTGTTTATATAGGATGCAGGAGCTACAGAAATTCGGAAGGCATTCCGTAAGCTATCCTTGGTGCTTCATCCTGACAAAAATTCAGCCCCTGATGCAGATGTTAAGTTCCGTCAGGTAAGTTAAGTATCAATTAATACCTTGCAATTGCAGATCAGGGATAAAGCAATAATGAATGCTTCTGTTTCTGTCACAGCTGGTTGCTGTTTACGACGTAATAAAAGATCCTAATAAAAGAAAGCTGTATGATGACGTCCTGGTTAATGGATTACCAGATTGGAAATCTGCAGTTTACTACTATCGAAGAGTACGCAAGATGGGATTAGCGGAAATGTCTGTTATATTGTTTGTTATTTTGACTGTTGGACAATATCTTGTTGGATGGGGATCTTACTTGGAGAAGAAGTTCATTGCAGTAAGTAGTACCTACAAATTACTTGTGGTTTAATATTATAGACTATTAAAGTTTGCTTGATTCTGTTCAAACAGCAAGAATTTATTTCATCAAAGATGCGGAAGCAGCAGAAGAAAGCAGTCAAGAAAAGTAAAGGAGATGCACCTGTTGTTGAAGAAGTATTGTCAGAGATCCCAATTCCAAGGTGAGTTGTCATACTCAACACCATTGAGTATTTCTTTGTAAACCTAGTATGGTACATATATATCTTACAGTATTTGATTTTATTCCAGTGTCAAGGACACCCTCCCATTTCAAATTCCTCGTTTCCTTTGGTGGTTAGTTGCCAAACTACCTTTTATTATAGTAGAACAACTGCAGGAACGTAAGCGTTTTCAGGAAGAATTAAGGTATACATGACAAATGTTTTCCAATTTTTCAGTCAAGCTTCTTGACATAGATTTCATGGTTTTCTTGCATATTTTACAGACTTATGGAAGAAGAAGAAAGAGCTGCAGCAGAAGCAGCAGCTGCAGAGAAAGCAGGACGTGGACCAAGAAAACGTAAAGGTGGTGGATTTTCTGCTCCTGAAATAACTGGAGATGACAGTTCCGTTCTTACCCAGGCTCAAATTTTAGCCAAGGCTAAGAAAGAGATGAAGTCACAAATGAAAAAGTATGTATGAATTCAAGGTCTTTTGCATGTGTGCAGTGTGTGCACCAGTATACAGTACCGCCATTTCTATCTTTTATGTCAAAATTGCAGGCCTGCTCAAAGTGGCGGTTTGTGGACTGATGAAGATATAGATAAACTTATAAAATTAGTAAAGAAATTTCCAGCTGGTTCACTGGAGCGATGGGAAAAAATTGCAGACGCTATGGAACGTTCAGTTCATGAAGTAACTCACATGGCCCAGAGAGTAAAAGAAGGGCTTTACAAAACACCCAATGCTGAAAGGTGAGAAATTCTCTGTTCTAATCTAGTCTCATAATTCTGACTTTTTAAATTCTCTTTATGATTAATTCCATAATTAACTTTGGCTTTTAGAGAGGGTGAAGGTGAAGTCCAGCATCTTCTTAAAATCAAGAAGGTCAAGACGCGAGGTGGGAAACTGGGGGATTGTGAACCAACTGAAGCCGAAGCCGATTATGAGAGTAAAATGGAATCTTCTTGGAATCAAATCCAACAGAAGGCTCTTGAGGCAGCTTTAATTAAATACCCTAAAGGTTCGACTCAAGATAGATGGGAAAAAATAGCAAAATGTGTTCCTGATAAGACTAAGGTAAAAAAAAAAACAAAAAAAAAACTGGTCCATTTTGAAGTTTTAATCATGTTTGAACTTGATTTAACTGAAAGCTTTCTTTTATTTTCTAGGAGGAGTGCATGATAAGGTTTAAATACCTTGTGGACTTGGTGAAGAAAAAGAAGGAGAAAGAGAATGCTCAAACGGTCGAAGAAACCGTCAATACTGAAGATTCTGAAAAAACAGAAGAAACTGAAGCCTTAGATAATGAACCTTGTCTTAGCGATGCTTCTAGCTAGTGTCAATTTTAATGGTATGTGTA
Source organism: Frankliniella occidentalis (assembly GCF_000697945.3). Lineage (NCBI taxonomy): Eukaryota > Metazoa > Arthropoda > Insecta > Thysanoptera > Thripidae > Frankliniella > Frankliniella occidentalis. Next base: position 94,343 of record NW_026267608.1, on the reverse strand, counting down.
ATCATCAGAAGCAACTCTTGGCTGTGAAACTATTTGTGTATCATATAGTGTTTTATTTATCTGTTGCCAACAATGGAAAAAATGTGATTTTTTTATTATGGGATTTGTGTTCTTTGGTGTTTAAACCCAGTATTATAATGAACTGTTTAGCTTTGTTAGCTTTGACCTGATATGTTGTGTGCTGAAAAGCAAATATGTAAATAAGCCTTTGTTCTAAGTGTGACTAAATATAATATTAAGCAGGACCAGAAGTAAAGTTGAAAAAGCTACTTATTATTTTCACCAGTTTTTCAATTTCTAATTGTAGCTTTGCAATGGGCTTAAATTTAAAATCTGATGAACAGGAACCTTTACATACAGGCCACCG
>NW_026267608.1:92698-93926 GCF_000697945.3 Frankliniella occidentalis | reverse complement strand
TGTCGTACTGTTGGATTTTCAGAGTGAGGGCAAAACGTCATCCGTGTGGATGTAAATGAGAGGAGAGGAGACAAGTGGCAAAATATTTTGTGGAGCTATTTTCACCAGCCTCAAAAGTACATCCACACTGTGGACGTAAAAAACACATCTGTTAATTTACGTCCAAATCATTGGATGTAAATTTGTGGACGTGTTTTCACAACGCGCAAATTCTGTGGACGGATTTACTGTGGACGTGTCGGTCCCGCCCCCCCGCCAGGGGGGGTCAGTGAACCCTCTGCGCTGGTGCACTGGGCACGCATTACACCTGGTGTCGCCCCGTTGTCAAAAACGTAATAAGGAAAATACCATGTGTCATTCATTTAAATAGGATGCAACTATGAAATAATTATGTGGTTAGATTATTCCACGTGGGGAGGTTTCTGTTTGGATTTAGTTGGGGTCGTAGGGGACACATGAAGCGAGCGAGGTTCCCAAATCAACACTCTGGCGCTCAGGACTCGGATCAAACGCTTTTACTTTTGTATGTTAGGCTGATCCAAACAAATCCTGAATATCAATGGAAAAAGGGGCATACCTTACGGATGAGGTCATGTCTGGAATATGGATCAGGTTGTCTGTAATACGGACAATTTTATCCATATTATGGATCCATAATACGTTTGCACAAAATTCACCGTAAGCGAGTCCGAAAGGATATGAGAGTGGGTGTTATTAGTACAGTATACCTTTAGGAAAACAGTATTCGGTCCGCTGAAAACTAGTTCCTTTTATCTCATTTCCCATCAAGCTGCCTCAATATTCACACAGAACTTTCCACAACTCTTCAGTTTTCTTCTCAGGCACTGCTTAATTCCTTTCTATTGACTATATTAGCGGTTGAAGGTCGTGTTGGTAATTTTTCTAGAAGTTTGGGAGGCCTGCTGGTCGGGTTTCTTCATTACAGTAAAAAAGAATTTCCTCATCGAGCTTTTGCTCCGGGAAAGTGGGAGGGGGAGGAGGGGCCCGGTGGTGCGTCTTCCAAGGTTGTCTGTCTGTCTCTGGCCAGCGAGAGCGAACAACGAGCCTCAGAGCGAGCTTCATATTGTGCGTGAGCGGGTCTGACTGGCGTGGAGGTGTAGTGACCCCTCCTCGCAGCCCAGCGGCAGCGCAGCGGCATCAGCGGTACGCGATACACTCGCCGCGAGTTGCATCATGACCCCCTCTTCTAACTGCGGGTGGCGGGGCG
>NW_026267608.1:88527-92177 GCF_000697945.3 Frankliniella occidentalis | reverse complement strand
CCCCCCCCTCCATTCCATTCCTTGTTTACGTCGAGCAATGTGTTGACGGCGGCGCGTTAATCATACGCCCAGTGAGCGCCTAACTGTAAGGAAGGGTCAGGCAGTCATCACTTAAGGTCAACTAATTTGCGACCGCTTAACAGGAAAGAACAGCTTTCAGCTGGCGAAGCCCCGTGGATATGGGGGGTAGGGTAAGTCCGTGGACTTTGAGAGCGGCACCGCGCCCCGCCCCGGGTACCCCGCGGGTACCCGAGAGGGATAACGACGTCGTTCCGCCGGGGCAATACCAGCAACGCTCATTAACATACAAAGAAAGGACTATGTCCATGAACTTTATCGGTGATGTCTTTACTTTGCTGCCGGAAAAATGCACTTTATGCACCCAAATGCACATTCATGAACCTTAACTTGGAAAGTTTCAGTTTTAAAATGGGGACTGTCTAAAAACCAATAAAAACCGAGCAGACAGTTTGTCGTCTTACCGTAGTTGGACAAACTGGTATTGAATTGACATCTAAGATATAGCGCAGTATTTTGCTCAAACGAGCCGTTCTGATGTTGTAACCAGACCAAAATCGTCTGACTGTTTTCGCCATCTGGCGTCCAGTTGGACCCTTCGATAACAGCGCCGGGCCGCCGGAGCCGGAGAGCGCCACATTTGAAACGAGCGCTCCTCGCTGGCCAATCACGAGTGCGCGCTGCGGCCCGTCGACCAATCAAAGAGGTGCCGAGTGGTGTGACGGTGGTGCTCGGTACTTCCAGCGCCGCGCCCATTGGTCCAAACTATTTTCGGCCCGCAGCGTTAAAAAATGCCATTTAAGTGTCAAGAACTGATCAACAAATGAAGGAATCCAAAATTTTGAGAGATTATAATGAAATTCCGATAACTCAGCGAAAAAGTTCGTAGTTTGCGTAATTGTGGGCCACCGGGCAGCTCGACGCGCGTCACAGTGGGGGGCTGGGGCCCGACGGGTCGGCTCTGTACAGTAGGCCTCCCTCCCGAGCGCCACTCAACCCACACGCTAGCCAATATAAGTCCCCGACTCCCTGGTTGGCGTTTGAGTGCAGCTCAGCTGTTGTGTGGTGTAGTACCTTGCGTGAAGGTGTTCGCCGTCCATTCGGAATTTGGAGCTCGTGGCATGCTCGCGAAAGATCTCTCCACCGCGCTCAGTGAACGTTCAGTGCCTATCATGGAAAGCAATAGGTGAGTTCGCGAGACCGGTGCGAGCGCCCAGTGCAAAGTGAAATTGTGGTTAGGTTGTGAATCATCAAGAACTGTCAGTGAATGTGCCCACACCCACCAAGGAAGACAAGCCGAGGATATGTTTAGTGCCTTCCCTTGAATTTTCTTACGACCGAGTGTCTTCAATGCGTGCCTCGCTATAGCGGAACCTTTCATGAGTGTTAAACAGTTAAAGACTTCAATCGATGGGTCTTCTTAACCCTGAAAAGTGAAAATCAGAGCCGGTTCTACCTGCCATATTTGGGGTGTAAAGGGAGAGTTTGAGTACGGCTCTTTAGAGTTTGTTACGTGTTTTTCCCTTGCTACTCGCAGCATCATTCCGGAGCTAACTTGACCATTTGTGTGGGTCTAGACACTAGGACGGGGTGGGCTGGGCAGGGCTGGGCAGGGCAAGGGGGCGAGGGAGGAGGGAGGGTGATGTAATGTGCCGCGCCGCTCAAGGCCTGATGTGAAAAGTATGTCATTCCAAAAGTCGGGTCCATTCGGGCGGTTGCCAGGTTGAAAATGTCGATCTAGGCCTTTAAATGATTAGAGGCACAAGCCCCTAGACCAGTATTTTATTGCTCTCAAATGGATAAAACTCTGTGGAATGTTTATGTCTGTGGAATGTCCCTAGGTAACTCTCCCGTATGTTACTCTTTTGGATGAAAGGATTAATACATTATTTGTAGGTGGGAATGTAAAATACAAAAAGAATTCAATTTATATTGAGTTTGGTTCCCCAAAAAATGGGGAAATAGTTGGTGGAAAAAGTGCCATTATTTTATGACTAGATTCTAACAAGTTTGTATGTTTGATTGCAGGAGCTGTCTCCGTAGAGCACGCGACGAGGCCGAATTCTCAAACCAGAGCATCTTTTCCTCCATGGAAAAGTTTGTGAATGCTGTTCAGGATATGGACGAGACTATATTGGTTCCATGCCGTCTTATGGATTTGAAAGTAGGAGATGCCACAGACTCCGTTCCATCTCCACCTGAGCCCAAGATCCAATTCAAGCCTGGCATGAAAGCTACACGTCGAGTTGAGGGCTTCAGAGACACCATGGCATCAGCTGACTTGTACAATCTGTACACTTTGGTGAACACAGTGAAGAATGAGCTTCAGTGGGGAATGAGGGAACACTGTCCTGTTGATGAAGGAATTGACAGCCCGACTATCACTCCAGTGTCTTCTACTACTCACATCAAAGGTCACCAAAGGAGACCTTCAAATGTTTCTGTGTCATCCACCAACTCCTCATCAATCAGTGACGCAGACTCTGACACTGGAAATGAAAATGACTCTGGATTTGATGGGGAGGCTTCTCCTAAACCAGAGTGTACCCAGCAGGTTGCCCAGAACTTCCGGCGGCACCTTCATGGACTTTATCGCTCTCTAGAACAAATGACAGAAGCAGCAACGTACCTAACTGCAAGATATCAGAAGGATGTCGGTGATGCTGTTTGACGAACAGTTTTCATCTCTTATCTTGATTGCCATTTGCATCAAGCCCTTGTGATATTCATAACTGTTATTGTCAGTTTTCAACCTGTCTTTATCTCATGTTTTATCATTTGTTGGCAATGTCGGTTTCTGGGAGCAGATTGAACAACCAGAAGGGAGGTGTTTAGAACAACAATTTAGGAAGTAAGTGCGTGTATGTGAGATCTGCATGTGTGAATTTTTAAGCATTTTTTACTTGTGAGCTTGCGATCTTTGTGCTTTTACCATGGTACTTGTTTTCATGTGCTCAAATACCTCTATGGCTTAAGTAATCATGTTGAAGTACTTAGTTACCTTCAAGGAATGTGGTTAGTATAAAAGCTGCCCTGCAGGTCGGAAGTGCAGCTTTTATTTGAGTTCCTGTTGAAGCTTTCTTCCATAATTAAATTGTTTCTATTCCATATTGCAAAGAGAAAAAAAAACAACACTTTTTCTAATTGTCATGAAGTTCCAATTTAGATACTGTTTTTACAATGAGTTTTGTCATGTACGTACTATAAGCATATTTTTGTAAGAGCTGCTCAATTTCTATGATTTGAGTGTCAGTATGTGTAGAAAAGAATATTTCATTGTTGGCACATAGTTACCATCCTTGAAAGTATGTCCGCACCTCAACAAAAATTTCTTCATGTTAACTTGGTCAATCGACTTCTGGCTGACTTTTGGTCTTTATTCTAGAGGAGTGTGTCATAGGCTTCCATTATGTACATCACCAACTGTTGACGTGAGATGGTCTCATGAATATTCTTGTATTCATGCTTGTATCAAAAATATTTATCCTGAGCTGCAGCTCTGCATGTTAAAGTTCTGTCTTTTTCAAATTAGAGACATGTCTTCTGGAGCTAAAAGTTGTGCAGTATTGTACATTTATTTTAGTAATTTATTAAGCAATTTTTATCTCCAGGACAGAGGGTTTTAATATTGA
>NW_026267608.1:85387-88477 GCF_000697945.3 Frankliniella occidentalis | reverse complement strand
GCCGCCCCGCTGCCCCACCACCGCCACCACCACCACCACCACCTCCACCACCTCCACCATGCCGCGCACAGCCCGCGCCACAGGTCCTGGCTGCCGGGTGGCGAACCGCTGCTGGAGCGGGCAATCTGCGGCCAGACGGAGCTGGCAGGCATCAAAACACTGCGGCCGGGCACGCTCGCTGGCAGCCGCGCAGGCGAGCGGACGGGAAAAGCCCCGGCGCGGCGGCAGCCTGGAGCCCGTGCCTGCGGCGTGGAGCCCTGGAACCTGAAGACTGCGCCTGCGGCATGGAGCCTGGTGACCATCTCACCTGGAGCCTGCACCTGCGGTGCCTGGAACCTGCCCCTGTAGCGTGGAGGCTGGAGCCCGTGGAGCTGCTCGGGCTGCGGAGCCTGCCAGCCCGCACCGTCAACAGAGAACCTGTATGAAACCGTCCCGACAGGCACAGAGCGGGCGCGGGCTGGAAAGTCTCGTTTGCGGCGGAGTCTTGTTTTTAAATTTATTGTTGGTCTGGAATTTACTCTGATAGTATTGAGCCACAAGAAGGGAGTGAGAGATAGATAAACAGAGAGCGAGCGAGCAGAGGGAGTGAGGAGAGCCTGCGCCGTCGCCAACGGAGCCTCAGCGAGTCTGAGCGCCTGGTGGGTAGGCAACCCGAACGCACTCCTGCTCTGCGGGACAGCTGCTGGTGTATTCTGCAGGCGGATGGTTGCCTATGCTGCAGTCTGCAGGCGTTCGGAGTCGGAACGCCTGGCGGTTAGGCAACCCGTACACACCTCAGCGCTGCGGTGCGGCTGCTGCCTACGCATCAGGCGGATGTTTGCCTATGCTGATTTATGCAGGCGGCAGGGAGTGCGTTATGATACGAGTAGTGAGGTTTCAGAACCCGGCAAATGCCTGGTGAATATTCCGGTTTCTTCGCTAACGCAAATACATGGTTGGCATTACAAAGAAATTTTTTTCTCACCTCGGGATTAGCAGCCAATATCAGTTGTGTCTAAAAAGGTAGCTTGCTTCCAATTTGATGAACCGTTTGTTCATTGAGTATTGAATAGTAATTTTGCTAGTATGCGTGCAGGCCTGCTTCTTACTGACCCCTCGGAGCACCCCGCTCACACATTCGGGCCGAACCGACCGAAAGTGCGTCGCTCCCGTCGGCTTGTCCTCGGGGATGACCATGAGCATCAGAGAGGTCAGCAGGATGCAGCAGCTATATTGCTTTTAATAATTATCCCATACGTTTGAGTAGAAGGAATTTTCTCAAACATAAAATTAAATTATACGATCACTATGTTAACAAAGATGGCCTCCCCGCCCCGCGAAGGATATTGTGTTTGTGTTGTTCTACCCTGCATCGGCGACATTCCCCTCCCCTCCCCCTTCCCCGTGTTCCGTGCGAGTGATGAAATTCCTTCTGCCGTACGCTACGCCACGGTATGCGTAAAGGCGACAGCACAGTGCGCCGTGTGTGAGTGAGTGTGTGTTTCACAAGGTAACGCGGTGGAGCCAACGCCCCTCTCGCTGTCCACCCGGGCCGGTCATATCAGGGCGTGGCGTGGGGCGCGTTTATATCTCCCGTGGATGCTGACCAGCCAGCCAGTGCGCTACTCGGCTCTGATACAGAGAGGTATACAGGTGTGTGCATACGGTTGTCGCACCGAGCGCGTGGAAGCTCAGGCTGCTCAGCACTGTCACGGTTCTGCCTCCTGCTCCTGCACCACGGCGGCCCGATCAAGTTTCAACTATTCCTAAGAGAGAAAAATTATGAACTGTTTTAAAAAACTCGGTAGTAATTAAGTTCCGTTGTAAACTAATTCTGAAATTCTTATTTCTCTATGAAACTTGTTTGTCATTTTAAACTGCCTAACCTTTAACCTTTATATTTAGGTTTAAATTATACAACTTAAGTTTGCTGTTACGACTGCCGCGTAACATTGTACAGTTAAGTTTACAGAGCGTGCACGGGGGACCTCCGCCCCCCTTGGTGGCCGTGCCTCTCGAATTCTCTCACCTCCATACGACGCAGCGATCTCTCTCCCACTCCCTTCTCTCTCCAGCCGGCCGGACTTTAGCCGGACGGTCCAGCAGCAGCAGCAGCCGCTGTCCCCGGCGGCCCAGAGAGGGTCTTTGTGCGCCAGACGTGCCGAGTCACGGGGAGCTGGCCAGGCCTCCTGGCCAGGCCTCCTGGCCCCGAGGTGTGAAAGTGTCTGTGTCTCTCCCCGGCAGTGGCGTAGAGCGCAAAGGAGCGAGTGATCGTGTCTCCCTCTCTGTATCGTTCTCTTTCTGGCGGCAATAATAACGGGCAACGGTAAAATCTACGACCACTTTTCGGTCTCCCATTGGGAATTTACACCAGTAAACCGAAGTAGAGGAACAACCATGGAACAAACTAGCAGCAAAACAAATCCCACCACCCAGAAATATTTGTACTGCGTTGCTGTAACATAGTGCGCATTCATCTTACTGCGTATATTTTTTTCTAGCAGTGTGTCTTTATATCGTGACCCATGTGGTGGGGGGGATGGATGGCCTCTCCCGGTTACTGTGCGACCCGGACTCGAATATTGAAGGCCGTCTGGCTCGACGGAGCCCTTCAGTCCCCCGCCCTCCTCCCTCTTCTCCCCCTCTTTCACCCTTCATTCTCAAACGCGGAAAAGCCCTACTTTGGCCCCGCACTGAGAACGAAAACTCTGTATTTATAATGACTTTCTCGCTTTGTCTTACATGCTTATTCCACAGTCCTGTTTTTGTTTTAATTTCCACTCGCGATAATCGAATCAGTTTCGACCTCCATACCTATCCCATGCCCTGGTTGCGCTCATTATTGAAATCTGCAGCACGCGTCTTGTGGTTATTGCGTCGCACTGTAATCACTTAATTAAGTAGCACAATTACCCAACTATTCGGAAATAATTCGTCATTCGTGAAGTTCCAATCCACGTTTCAGGCGCAGAGATGTTTAATTCTCACTCTTCGTTTAATATTCGCATCAGGAACGAGGAAGCAGGAGGCAAAAAGACCACACTCCTAATTTTTTTCTTTCGATTTTTCTTTTACTTTTTTCATCAATGCGCGTTCCCGGTCTCGCCCCCC
>NW_026267608.1:80881-85337 GCF_000697945.3 Frankliniella occidentalis | reverse complement strand
TATCGACGACTTAAGTTTGTCGCGGTTCGCGACTACCCCCGCGGACGACCGCGGACCGCGACGTCCTTTCGCGAGGGATGGCTGCAGGTTGCCCTCCCTGCTGACCAGCCCGTCCCCTTACCAAATTTGTGTCGACACGAATCGCAAAGTGTCGACACATTCGAGAATTCGGACACACTCCAAGAAGAAGGTGGCACTGAGGAGGTGGCGTGGCGTAGCGCTGTCCCTAAACAAAGCAGTACGCCGGACGCCGGTCACCATACCATGTTTTGTCGCAAGTGGATGTGTGATTATAAATCAAGTTTTGTCGAATTTGCAAAGAAAAATTCGGTCCATAGTAAACCGGAGTGGTAATCGCGTGTGAAAAAGTGCTTCTGCAAAGTTTGGCTTCGGAAAAGTAAGTTTATACAATCTTCTAAACCGCCCCGGTGTCGTTGTTTAGGTTAGTGTGCGGACATATTGCATTGGTACTATTTCAACTCAATGATAATGACTCAACTGTCGTAATAAACTTTGGTATAGGTGGTATACCAAGGTGCTAGATGCATAGGCCCGTTCTAATCTGTTTGAAATCTAACGACACGCATCCTAACCTCTGCTAGACTGGTCGCTCATCTTCTGCTGTGTTTAGAGTGTGACGTCGAGGACGGGTGATTCAGTGACCTGGCAAGGCGTTTGTGCGTGGTCGACGTTGCCCTGTGGAGCATGATCCGGACGCCTCGGAACGCCCGTACGCTGAGCCGTCGTGCTTGGAAGTTTTTCGCGGAACGCCGGCGGCGCCGTGCGAGTCCTCACAAAGCGCTCCGCACTTGGCATGGCGCTGCCTCTGGCCGACTGTTTACCTGACCAGCATCTCTAAAACCGACGCACTCACACCAGAAAACTGGAAGAAACCGTGGAAAATTACTCGAGCGCGGACAGCCTGTGTGAGGTCCTAACATGTCTGGTGGCGGTCCTACTCATTCCCTGGAGTCAGGCACGGGCAGAGGATGCGTCGGGCCTCTCTCTGCCGGAGGGGGAGAGCGTTGTTCTCTGAAATCTGCAGGTTATTTCATTTGAATTGTGTAAAACTAAAGGCGGTACTGGAGCTAGTGCTGGTGCTGATGCCGGTGCAGGTGGTGACCAATCGGCCCAATCGGGTGACCGAGAAAAGAGCGTTTAGAGCGACTCGTATTTCAGCGCTGCTGCGCAGTGTTGCGCTGAGGCTCGAGCTCGACCGGCACCGGCGCAATACGGGGACTCTATACTTACTAGTCCGTCCGAGACATGTTTTGGGACACGGGGCGAGGCCTGATATCGCTGTAAGAAATACTACTGTGCCTACAATATTTTGGAGCTTTTACCGTTTTATCTTCTTTCGATACACTTTAAGCCTTGTCTAGTCGCGTGCCCTGACCACACTGACGCATCGACGCACGACCACATCTTCCTTCAGAAGAACGGAAATGGACAGCAGCGACCGCATCATTTTGGACCTCGACTCCACACGATATCGTATCGACGTACTTTCCGCACAACGGCGACCCGATGTTGAATGCGACGTTCCGATATCGTAATCTCCAACCAATCATATCTATAGTCAGGCAACTCTGTTCAGGTCAGTTCGTTATGGTACTTACTTAACTTACTTACCTTATGACCAGTCGCGGTTTAAGGCCCGGCTGACAGAGGGGGCTGATGCACTGTCGGTCGCCTACATACAGGGGTTTTGTAGCGAAAATTGCCTCCCGTTCAGGCGGCTCACTACAAATGACCGGATGGGGAGAGGGGGGGGGAGGGCTTAAGTCTGAGTGAGAGCGTGAGTTAGGGGTTTGTTAAAGCATTTAATACTTAGCACGTCTAAAAATGTGCGAAACGCCTTACCTTTGTTTTTCGAGTAAAAACTATGTGAGCAACCAGAAGCCATCGTCTGTCAATACTTCCTTCCAGCCTGCTCATCGTCTCGACCCTCCTCTCCCCTCCCCCCCCCCCCTTCCCGTTTGGTTCTTTTCTCACTTTTCCCATCCCATAGATCCCGCGCGTTAGCGGAAGCCAGACGCGTAGTGTCTGACACCATCACAAGTGTTTGTGCCGCACCACAAAACACCAAACAGAGGACGATGACAAAAACTGCAAGAGATCCAGCAGTCAAGCAGTATTCTCCCAGACGTGACTGTCAATAACGCAAACGCCTGCCCACGAGTATTCTGCCCTGTCAAAAGCTTATGACAGTCTATGAAGATGACGCCAATAAAACAAGGAACTCGAAGTTTTGATGGAAAAATCAACCCGAGACCAGTTTTTGTCCACCAATGGGCGATATTTTGGTCGATCTTTTGACTGACTGCCCTTCAACTCAACCCCCGTCGCGGTTAGCCCCCACTCTTCAAATCTAACTGCATACCAAGATGACAGTTTTAATTGTAAAACTAAAATCTTACAATTTAAACTGCAAATAGAAAATTTTTGCAGTTTAAGACGTACAACTTGTGTAGTTTTGACTGTACTGACTGTACTGTAAGACATTACTACCTCTGCAGTTTTAGCTGTACTGTAAGACGTTAGTTCTGCAGTTTTAACTCTACTATAAATCATCAGTTCTGCAGTTTTAAATGTACTGTAAGACATTAGTTTTGCAGTTCCAAAAGTGTCATCGAGCTAATACAGTACGAGTCGCGGAGCAGCCGCACCAGCGAGGGCCCAGCAGCAAGGCACAACCACGGCAAGCCCGCAGGCGCTAACGAGTTCGCACAGAGCATGAGCCGATACGGCCGCGCATAGCGAGAGCCACTTGCGCTTTCCTCTCCGTCGAGCGCGGCGAGGCGGGTCGTGACGTGGCGAGGCGGGGGCTGCAGCCGTCAGCGCGTGCATCCTCGCAGTACTGTATTGTTAAATAAAGCGCCAACATGCGAAAAAGACAGTAGTACCTCAGGGCGAAAACCTAGACTTGTCGGTATTGTCTCCGACTTAGTGCTATCGTATACGTTCATGCCGAAGATTGCTCAAGCCGAGGGTGAGGCTCATAAGCACCCTGCTTTTCCTCTCGATATCTAGACTGAATCCTGTTCAAGTCGTTTATGGCACGCAGCGAGCACGGGCGCGCTTCGTGGCGGACCCGTAACTTCCTGCAGCCTAAACAGAGCGACACTAACACTTCGACGATTCCCACGGTCGGCTTTGGCTCCACAAAGGACCGTGATGCTAATCGCAGCGATCGCAGCCGCCATATCACCTGCCGTGTGTGCCCACCGCGCCCCGTCCCGCCCCGCCCCGCCCCGCCCCGCCCGCGTGCATGTGGCGGGTGTCAGTGATGGGTCCACGCCGCGCACGTCTGACCTTCGCGACACAAATAATAATGTCCCTGTGCTGTGGCTGGTCGCGCTGGTCCCGCGACACGCCGCCCGTGTCCAGGTCTCTGCTGGCGGCCCCCGGCCTCTGGCTGCTCTAGCTGAGCCTCTGGCTGGACGCGCTCTCTGGATGCCTCTGGAACGGTCCCGACCGCCACGTGTGGTACACGTCGTGCACGCGGACGGGTGCACGCGAAACCGACAACCAAATAGATTACATTATTCGACACTTGCTTGAAATATAATGTTTGTGGTGTGGTCCATTTCGTGGAGCTATTCTTTTTTTGTCGGACTTGCACAGTTTAATCTCCATATTATATACACATTTTTTAACATGCACTGTTAAATTCCTACAAAGCATTCGCTTTGCAGAGCTGCGAAGTATTTTGCTCCTTTGTAACTACGAAGCAATTACTTCGCAATTACAAAGTGATGCTTTGCAATTGCGAAGCAATGAAAACGCTATAAAGCATCGCTTTGCAATTGCAAAGCATCACTTTGTAATTGCGAAGTAATTGCTTCGTAGTTACAAAGGAGCAAAATACTTCGCAGGAATTTAACAGTGTGTCACTGGAAACGCAAGTGTGTGAATGTCGCACACTTGTAGGTGTGTGAGAATCCATTTGTACACTTCGGGGGGTAAACGTGTGAATTTTCTAGGAAAAATTCACACCTTTACCCCTATAAGTGTACGAATGGATATTCACACACCTGCAAGTGTGCGACATTCATACACTTGCGTTTCCAGTGTGAAGAGACAAAGCTGAGAGATTATTCCGGAACGGCAAAAGGGCGGGGGTGGGGGCGGGGAAGGCCACACCACACAACCGCCCCGACCGACCCCCAGCCACGGCACGCCGCGCCACGCCACGCCCTTGGTGACGCGGATGGAGCTTTGCGGTATTTCTCGCCATATCCGCCACGCGGACGACGTCGGGCCGAAACCGCCACCTCATTGGCTGAGCCGGGCGGGCTGGCCCCGGGCTGGCCCGCGAGAGCGCGCGAAGGAGCGGCCGGAGCTGGGCTGGAGGAGTGAATCAGCAGAAGCTTGTCGCAGACGGTGACCCAGTACACGCTCTCTCTCTCTCTCTCTCTCTCTCTCTCTCTCTCTCTCTCTCTCTCTCTCTCTC
>NW_026267608.1:72139-73726 GCF_000697945.3 Frankliniella occidentalis | reverse complement strand
AAAAAAAAACCGAAAGGGAAATAAGGGGAAATATAGAAAAAGTGCTGAATACATTTATCGGCACGGCACGAACGAGTAACTCTGCACAATGAACTTCCATTCCGCACGGTATGAGTTTTTTCTCTTTTGCTCTGCCCCGTTTTCACGGTGTACTCCGAAGCCACATTCCAGCCGCTCGTCCCATCCAGCCCAGCCCCCCGCGCCAGCCGAGCCGAAATACGGAAACTGAGAGTGAATGTTGCATGAAGCCAACATCACCGCAGCCAAGCAGCACTCCTGACGGTCGGCGGGAGGTGGCTCCCGAAACGTGGCGTGGCGTGGCGGTGCGTGGGGTGGCGCGGCGCGGCGTGGCGTGGCTGACGGGGCCAATAGCTGGGTTGGGCCCAAGTGAAGGTCAACCCCAACGGGAGCTGCAAAAGGAGCGGCGCGGCGCAGAGACAGGGAGAGAGGGGCGGAGAGAGAGAGAGAGAGAGAGAGAGAGAGAGAGAGAGAGAGAGAGAGAGAGGGGGAGGGCGGGGGATATGTCTGTTTGTGTGCGTTTGTGGACACAGTGCTGTACTATCCACGATGGATTTCCAGTTTCATCGACCAATGGAGAAGAAATGGGGTTGTTTTGTTCTTAGACATTTCGAGTGCACAAGCCAACAGAGCCGAGACCAAAACGAGGCAACGGGGCACCTCGAATCTGGGGCATATTTAGCCAGACCGAAGACAATTTCCATTTTTTGTCGGGACCTTTTGATGAACAGGATGAACACAAAATATACATTTGGATTTGGTCTTGTCGGGTTCGGCCAGGTTCAGCACGTTAAGTCCAGAAGCTGCTCGGACGCGACGGCCCCGCGAACGGTTGGCAACCTTTGGACTCACGGGGGCTGGCGGGGGCTGGCGGGGGCTGGCGCAGCGTGAAGGGGAGGGGAGCAGCGGAGGGCCGGGTGCGGCGGACGGTGGGGCGCTCTTGTCCCACTCGGCGGCGCCACCGCGCCAGTCTTGTCGGACTGGACTAGCGGGGCGGGATCGGCGGGATAGCTTCAGAGGGTGCGAGTGAGTGTGTGTGTATGTGTGTGTGTGTATGTGTGAGTATGTGTGTGTGTGTGGAACGGGGGGCTGCCTTCACAGCGCTTCGGATTACTGAGACACGCTTGCCACCGTGAATAACCCGGTCCCTCCCACCCCTCCCGACGGGGTCGGGCGGGCTGCACCGAGGCCCGCGCCGCTCGGCCCTCTGGCTCGGCCCGGAGGCGTGCTTTGGCCGTCTTCTCTCTCGCCCCTGACACCCCCTCTGGCCCCGCCCGCCCCTTGTTGTCTATGGTCAGTGCCGTACGAGACGCGCCGTCGCGGCCGTGTGGTGCGCGGTGGTCTGCTGGCAGCGTGGCAGAGGGCGCGCGTAGTGCAGGCCGACCGACCAGCGTTACTCGTTACATTTTAGTAAACGTTTCTCTTTGGTTCAAGATGGATAAATATTCATCTCGTTCAAAAATTTCCCGCCGCCACCCGATCCGATCCGGCGCGCGCTGTGTGATCGACAAATTAGAGGCAGCCTTGGCGTGGTCCGCGGGCGGGTATAGGACTGCGTCCAGTCTAGAG
>NW_026267608.1:70074-72089 GCF_000697945.3 Frankliniella occidentalis | reverse complement strand
CTCTCGCTCTCGCTCTCGCTCTCGCTCTCTCTCTCTCTCTCTCTCTGTCTCTCTCTCTCTCTCGCTCTCTCTCTCTCGCTCTTATTTACCTGAGTAGTTGTATCCAATTCTCTCTCTTTCCCTCTCTCTGTAGCCTTATCTGGGCTCTTCATGACGGGCAATGCACCAGAAGTAGGTCTGTAGTGCAGCCTGCACCAGGCACCTGCATCCTGCCCTGTGCCGAACCGCTCAGCGCCGCTTATGCTTGCTTCAGCTTCGGAAGGAGGTGAAGAACAAAGAGTAAGAAATCATACGAGGAAAATTCCCCAGGATTCCCAGGCTCACCCCGGAAATTTCTCACGGCTTGTCTATTTATGTGTTGTATTGATGTTTTATTTTTGTTCTGCTAGAAGCGGGTTAGAAATTAGTATTTTAAAAAAGAAAATAATAAGAAAATTGTTGTTACGCGTTAATATGTCTAAACTTACTTGTTTACACAAACGAATCAATGAATATTGTCACCGAAGAAATGTTCTACATTGCTTCACTGGACGAAAATTTTGGTGTGCCTAGGGAAACGACACAAGTTAGAGTGGGATTGACGAAAAAAATCACTTATCAGCCTATCGTGGCGTGGCGTGGCCCGGCGTGGCCCGGCATGGCCCGCCACAGCGCGGACACACGTGTTCACCGCGTGCTCTGATACGCAGCACGGCCGCGGCTGGCCCGCCCCCGCAGCCCGCCCCTTTTGTTCTCATGCGGTCTCGTTCGACCGAAAAGCACTGCTTTTGGCAGTCGCCATCATCATTATCTATCTACCTTGTAGTTTTTGTTTTTCATGGCTCGCTCGAAGATGCCCTGTACGGCAGCCATATACCGTCGGTCGTCCGCGGCCGCGCTTCTTCGGGTCAGCTCGCGGACCTGCCGCGCGGTGAGCCGAGTGTCCCGCCCGCGCTCGGGTCCGCTCGGGTCCGCTCGGGTCGCGGTGACACTGCGCGGAACGTATCGCCATAATGATAAGTCAGAACAGAAGAGCGTCCGCGGAAACGCGTGTACAACGCAAGGAACGCGCTATGGAACTCTTCGACCTCAACGCGACAGTAAAATTGCAAGCCAGCCAGGAGGGCGACGCGTACTTGAGATGAGTGTTGCGCCGGCAAAATTGTCTCCGCCGGTGTCTCCGCTGATTACACCAGAAGTGTCTGCTGCTTACCGCCCCGGCACGGCGCCTCACAGTGGGTACCCCCCGCCAGGGTAGAGGACCGACACGTCCACGGTAAATACGTCCACAGCAGTTTGGACGTAAATGAAGCGCTTTGCGAAAATACGTCCAATGATTTGGACGTAAATTAACGTCTGTGATTATTACGTCCACAGTGTGGATGTACTTACGGTCCGTCTGAGGCTGGTGAAAATACCTCCACAAAATCTGGTGCTAATTGTCACCGCTGCGATTCACATCCTCAGGAATGACCGAACGAGCCAAAGAATAAACGCATGCCCGTATGCCTGTTTCTCCTGTACACTGACCAACTGAGTCATAAACTGTTCAACACTTGTAAGTGTGCGACAGAGTTGTTGTGCTTGCGCTATTGCAAGTGTTTAAGTGTTGAACAATTTTTGTTTATCGGTGAATGAAAATCACTATTGTCTCGGCCCGACTGTGTAGAGCGCGACATGAGAGGCAATGCAGAGAGCCCAAACCAGAAGTGTACCGCGCGGTAACTGTATAAAAAATCTTACAACTCTATCAACGTCCTACTCTTAGTGCGTATTTCTAGAGTTTTCAGAGTAGCACAAGCGTCACCTACAATTGAGTGTGTAGGATTTTCGCACCACTCTCGCAACTGTCGTACTGTTGGATTTTCAGAGTGAGGGCAAAACGTCATCCGTGTGGATGTAAATGAGAGGAGAGGAGACAAGTGGCAAAATATTTTGTGGAGCTATTTTCACCAGCCTCAAAAGTACATCCACACTGTGGACGTAAAAAACACATCTGTTAATTTACGTCCAAATCATTGGATGTAAATTTGTGG
>NW_026267608.1:41925-63476 GCF_000697945.3 Frankliniella occidentalis | reverse complement strand
GGTGGGGTGAGGTGGGGCGGGGCGGGGGCCGGCGGTGATGAGTTGAGCAACGCGAGCAGCCGACGCGCACAGTCGCACACATGAGCTGAGTAGGTTGCAGAGCCGCGCCTCACGGGAGGTGCAGAAAGAGAGAGAAAAGAGAGGCCCAATACTGTGGTTGTGCAAGAAAAGGGATTCGGTTACCATGAAAACTATCTACACTAATGGCAGAAAAAATTGACAGGGTCATGCTGGTCACCTAGACTTCAAGTCTGCCTACGAACTTCTGCCTTCTGCCTTGCCGTCCGTCCAGCCTTAGCAAGTGGGCATCAGCAGGAGGGCGAGCAGTGAGCGAGAAGCAGACAGAGAAAGGTAGTCGAACTGACGGCCATCGAACAGACACCAGACGCTCTCACTCTTGAGCCTTTCAACCCATAACGCTTCCACGCCCGAACCGAGGCTGCTGCACCACGACTGCATGCCACACACTCACACCACGGCGGAGTGCATTCTGCAGCCCCACCTGCTTGTGGCCATTGTCGGGGCCATCAAGTGCGACCAACGGGAGGGAGACAGACGGGGCTTGCTGACACTGCACAGCTCGGGGCACTCACTCGCCCACCGGGCAGAGAGAGAGAGAGAGAGAGAGAGAGAGAGAGAGAGAGAGAGAGAGAGAGGGGTGCGAGTACGTGGGGAGAGGGGGCGCGGTTGGGCGGGGCGGGACGGGTCGGGGCGGTGTGGGGCGTAAACCGAGGCGTAAACGCTGGGCCGGTGTGTGTGGCGCCGTGCCCGCCGCTGCGTGGACTGCAGCGAGGACCAGAGAACCATGAGAGAAACACGGTGAAGGCTCCGTGCGTTTCCATGGGTGTTCTACTTCGCTAATCTCGAAACAGTTTTCGTTCTTCCGCCCATTGGATACACGACAAAAACGTTGACGTTTTATCCAGGCGCGGTTTATGGAGGGGGGGGGGGCGAAGCCCCCCGTCGCCCCCGTAGGCAATTTGTCCTACGAAACCCCTGAAAGTAGGCAACCCACAGCAAATCGCCCCTTCCGTCAGACGGACTTGAAGCCGCTTCTGGTTTTATCCACGCTGTGTACTTCGGCCTCACCCCTGCACGGCACATAGGAAGGAACGAGGAGCGGGCTCGGTCCAGCCTCTTCCTGCGGAGGACACGGCGAGGAGGGAGGGGGGGGGATCCTCTCCTGGAGCGGGTGACGGGGAGCCAATTAGCACGCCTTGGCGCCGGGGGGTCCTTGTCCAGCGGCCGGACTCCGGCTGGCTCGGCCGCACCCCGGGGCGCTCGGCGAGAGCCGATCCATATACTTATAAATAACGGGGCGAGCGCAAGGAAAACGGGATGGAACTGCCAGCGCAGCGCGACACGCGGGGACGGCGACGACGGCGTCCGACAGGTCGCGGAGGAGTAGTGCGAGTAGGAGTCATGGGCATGGCCTGACGGCGTGGCGAATGACGACTGCGTCCGCCGCGGCCGCCTGACGACGCCCGGAATTCGCCGAAATGAAAGCGCGCGATTTGACGTCCTGATCGGGCGCGCGGGGCGTCGTCGGCGACCATACGTCCGCTCTCAACACGTGAGCCGCGGGCCGGCCAGGGCGTGCGCCAGTCGTGGTGCCGCCGGGACTATCACAGGTACTCGATCATATCTACGCAGGAGGAGAGTGCTGTGTGGGTGCGGTGTCAGCAGGTGGAGGCGTGTCCGGCCCGGCCGGGTGTTGAGGAAGGCTCTTGGCGACGCGCTGGCGCTGGCGCTCCGCTCCCTGTGATAGGCGACCTCGGGCCGGCCGGGCCGTCGCGTTGCTAATTTCTGCTTTTATCTGGGAGCCAACATTTGGCTTGGAGATTATTCTAGAGATAAGGGTTCAACCTGGTCCCGAGTGGAGTCGAGAGGCCCCTTGTGAGCTCTTGAGAGACGTAGCCGTCGAGGTCAGCAGCTGGAGGGCAGGGGAGGGCGGTCGGGTCGGTCGGCCGACCGACCGGACCCAACCGGACCGGGCTCTCTGCGTCTGTTTCGGGACAGTTGGTGCTGCTCGGTATCTCAATTCCTCGTTTTTCATGTCGCATTGTACCGCTATGAGCGTTTGGTTTTCCGCCCCGCCGCGTTTCTCAACATGTGACTCGGGCGACGATTACCTCCCCTGAAGATGCCCAGGCCGCCACGCTTAATGCCACCACCCGTTCTGGTTCCGTCCGCCTACCACTGTACTGTCCATCTCGGTGCGCCGAAATGCTGACGACCGAGGTTGAGCCCCTCCACCTCACCTGCACGGCGTGGGCACGTGTTCGATCGGGTTGTCATGGGCTTTATCTAGGCTGTACTTTACAGAAGGCCCTTGCTGATCGAAGAGGGGATGGGTGTCCCATTGTCCGAGGCGACCTTCATCATAGGGTTAATGATGTTGTTTTGTCAAAGGAATCTCATGCATTACCTGTGAGTTTTTCGATGCTGTATTAAATTAAAGCAAGAAATGATCACGTAAGAATTTCAAGAACACGTGAGTGGACAGTACTGCAGGAGCGATACAAGGGATGAGGCGATCGCCCCCCCCCCCTCTCCCTCAGCTCTAGTGAACCGCCTGAAAGATAGGCAATTTGTGCCACAAAACTTCTGTAAGTAGGTAACCCTCGGTGTCCCACCCCCCTGTCAGACAGACCCAACACTGCGCCTGTAGTACAGCACTGCGTGCACACACGCACCCACCGCGGGTTACCGCATTATGTCCCACAAGGCGACGTGGCCCTCACTGTGGGCCTCAATGTATGGCGCTCCCGAAAGCCTTCGGCTCCTGGGACATCCTTTTTTTAGCAGACAATACCTTAGTAAGACTAAACATAACTATACATTATTTTTTGCCGCCGCACACAACGTGATAACGAACTGTATGCAGTTGATTAAATATTAACATACGTATTTTGCCTCACCACTTTTATTATTTTTTACTCCGACATTCTAGACGTCTGCAAGAATAAACCTTTCCATACTAAGAATGTTTTGAAAACCGGTTGACGAATTCACTTCAATTTTGGTTGTGGACGTCTGTGCATGCCTAATGAGCCTCATACCTATGCAAACGCTGGGAATGCTGCCAGGAAATCGAGCCGAGCTGAAGGAAAGCAGTCATCTCAATGAAAAACGCTACACAGCTTTGTTAGCAGAGAAAGAGCTTGCTAAGATGTGAGTGCCACAGGACCGGGGAAATTTAATTTTTTTGGCGAATGCGACGTAGTTTGTTTTGTGAGGGACGACAAAGAGATTTGGTCGCGCTGACGCAGAACGAGTGCGCGGCCTCATTCCACTCCAGGACGATGTGCCTTCTCCAGGTGAGCTCCAACAAGACAGAAAAAAATACACGATTTGAGACACGCGCGCTGCATTCGCCGAAGTGGCTGCCGGGCACGTGCGCGAGGTGGGGACGTAAGTCAGCGTCGGGACGAGTGAAGATGCGAGGCTCTAGAGCCATGTCCAGATCGGAGGCAGCGACGACACGTATGTGTCCAGACATGAGTGAGCGATTCGCAAAATCTGCAATCCCAATGGCCTTTAATAGAATCGCCTTCTGCTCGGGGAAGCCGCGGTTCAAACAGACTGGGGCCCGGCCCGTTTCCTGAGTAACGACAATGGCGCGGTGCGAACGCGGCGGGCACGGCGTGCACCGGCGGCCGCCCTCCACCCTCCGCGCCCCGCGCTATGGACCGGCGCGCGGGAGGAGTGTCCTTCCTGCACGCCTCGCCCTGGTACCAGGCGCAGCAGCATCCCGACCGCCATGGCCACGGCGGGTGGCGAGCAGGGGGCGGCGGGCGAGCGCCCTGTGGCGGCGGCGGCGGCGACCTGGACCGGCAGGTGGTGGCGCAGAACCTGCTGGTGATCCTGCATGAGGTGGAGAGCCGCCTCCAGGACGAGATGGTGGCCGTGGAAGGCTTCTCCAGCAAGCTGCACGCTGCGCTCCCACCCGTCAGTTCTAGCGGTGCCAGCCCCAGCACCGGCGGCGGTGGCGCCAAAAGGACGGGCAGGTACACGGTCATTTTGAGATGTGTGACCTGGAGCACGTGTACTACTAGTTGAAAAACGTTGAAAATATTTCTGATAGGACATGCAGTGAGTTTGGTCTAATACGCTATCAACATCAATTTTCATTGTGTGAGTCGGAGCAGTCGAAACACGTTTTTTGCGCATTTACTTGGTGGCAGCGAAAGCCAGACGGCAGACGCGCCATCGCCATACACCGCCCGTCAACCAGTACCAACCAGTCATGCTCTCGGCACACGTTAAGGCGATGATCGACCGCCAGTAGTGGGTTATCTCGTCTAGGACTAATCGGACGTCTGGCGACGATAAGGATCCGTGCCACGCAAAGTAGGCGTTCGCATAGGGCCAGCCGTTTGAACATGAACAGGCCACCCCGCTAAAAATATTCGAGAGTGCGTCAGAGTGCGTCCGAAAGATCTCGCAACGCTCACCACAGCCTTGTCATACGAGCGAGATAAGGAAAGCATTGAGGGCGCCTGGGCCATAGAGCGGCGTAAACCCAACTACACTTTAATTGTAACACAATTCAGGGCCATAAACCCGATCGAAAGTGGTTTGCTGAAGGTTCGACGACGACGTACCGGCAAGACACGTGCAAAACACCAGATACGGCCGCTTTGCGTCAGTAGTCTCTATGTTTTTTTTTATCATCGGAATTTGTGAATTGCTCCAAGTGAGGCATCTTTCCTTTTTGTCCCCCTAATTTGAAAACAACGTCTTCTTACACTGTCGAATGTTACACCGTTTCCCACTTCCCCTCCCCCTCTTTTCTTATGACGATTTCGGCCGACTTCTTGCGAGCTGCTTGCTGCGCGGCGCCAAAATTTAAATCGCAGCCCGCCGCCCATTCACCTTTCACCCGGGTCTAGTGAGCGAGAAGTGCGGGGCGACGTCAGCAGCGGGGATGTTTTTCGCGAGCGGGGACTGACGTGAACGCCTCGAGCCACGACCAATTGTGATTGTGTTCTCGATCCGCGCTGTAAAATATGATGTAGCCACTTAACACGTTCTTTGCGGCATGACCATTATGTGGTAAATCATTCGCACCACAAATGAACCGCAAGGAAGGTGTTTAAAAAAATGAGAGACAGTAGGAAATGAGACTTTCTGTAAATATCCGACAGAAACATTTAATTTCCTGACATTAACAAGAACGCAAACTTTTTTCAAATTTGAATGCCAATATCGCGACTTAAAAGTTTACAGCGAATGCAGTTTCCAATGAGTCGACTCTGCGTTACTGCAGGTACATCTGGAGCACCACCGCGTCCCCCGGGCGGCAGCAGCAGGGCCTCCAGGGCGCTGGCCCCGGCGGCCCGGAGGCCGTCGGCCCGTCGCGCCCGGGGCGACACCTGGCCCCCTGCGGCCCGTGCGGCCCGTGCGGGGACTGGTACACCGGCGGCAGCCTCTGCAGCAGCGGCAGCCCCGCCGGGCTCGCCCCCGGGCCCGCGCCCGCCGCGCACAAGCTGACCGCCAGGGCGGCCAAGGCCCCGGCAAGTGTGGCATGCACCTTGCACAACCAGTAGTTACAGGGAGGGTTCCGGGAGCGGGAGTCTTGTAGTAGACACTGCGGACTGGTATTACCTCAGCGAAGCATTTTTTTTTCATACCCAATCACTATTAGAACAGACGATATCGCGCGCAACGTCTCGGCGACTGAAAGTATGCGTGGCCTGGTTGTGGCGCAGGCGATTTCTCGGAAAGCAACTAGAAGACGCCGCACTCATTTCATTGTGCGTCAGGACACACGATGTGAAAATGGGATTACCGCAGAATGTGGTCTTATCAGCGCCGAGTGGGTGTATGGGTGAATCACCCCATCCGCCTCCTGAGGGATCGGCGATAAAGTACGTCCACCACTCGCCAATTTTTATTTTTTTTTGCAAAGTTCAGCATCTCTCGGCCAACTCGAATAGCGCCTTGTAGGTAGGCAACATCTCGTCCTGCGGTGCATGCCTGTACTGCGGTGTGGCCTATCCGGAGGCTTGCAGGCGCTGAGCTCCAGTAGTTTGCCGAATGAATCTGAGAAACACGGACGCACTTTCTGGACAGTCACTTGAGGGTTAGGCGGGGGTATTAGGGGAAAGGGGGAGGGACTCCTGACGACTCGGCCGCGCTTGGGGTTCATCATGATGGCGGTGTGTTAGCTGCAGTCCCAGCTACCTGGCGGCTGAAGTGCAGTCCTCCCAACATAGAGCGCCTCGATGTGTCTCGCAACATTCGCACTCGGTCGCCAATGCGCTGTGACTCAATGGGCGGTGCAACGCCACGCCAGACTTCCCCCGCCCCCTTTCCCCCTACCCCCCTCTATCTGTCTTTGCGAAGGAGGAGGAACGCCCGGCGATATTAAACTTCACGATCAATGCCAGCTAAAGGCTGAAAGTCCTGGAAAGTTCCCGGAAATTTCCAATCCTAATGCGAGCGGCACAACAAAGCGGGCACAGAAACGTATTTGAGATTTCACTTTGACAGGTAGTGAATACATGCTACTTGCGAGAGCAGCAAAAAGTAACTCGAGTTTTAACGAGCCACACCATCCCCCCCCCCCCAACACGTAGAACCTAGATCCTTTTTTCCTCTGGTGCGTTTTTACCTCGATTTTTCCGGTTGTGTTTGTCTTGACAGCGTCGCTTTCGTGTACCGTCAATATTCAGGGTCTCCGTCGCACCCAAAATCTCTTTCAATATTTACGTGAAAGGTGAATCTGTTTCTGGTCCGGTGACTGTGGTGGGCGACCAGCTCCAACCTACGCCTACCGTCTTCAACTTTTGCGCCTCAGCGCATAGGCCACCCACCCGCACACCTCTGCTTAGTGTAGCCAAATGACACGTGATTTGTATTTGCCATAGGTTGTGGAGACGCCTTGGGCCCGCCCTCTGGGGCCATCGTGGTTGTCGGCCGGTGGATCATCGTACAAGTACTTCTCGCGCCGCCTGGACAGGCCTCTGGACAGGCCTCTGGACAGGCCGCTGGATAGGCCATGCTGGCTGTCCGCGGCCTGTCTGCCGCCCGCCCACCCCCTCGGCGGCGCCCCCCTCGGTCCCGGCCGCGAGCCCAGCTGGCTGCCGTGCCTCGAGGCCTCGACGAGGGGGGTTGGCCTGCCCACCGCCTGGGGGGAGTACGGCGGAGGCCCCAGCGACAGGTGATGACACATCCGACTACCGTAGAAAAAGCTTACCTGGATTTTGTAGTTTTACTATGCTGCATAGTCACGCGTGTGGGCGGATTGCCTACTAGCAACTCGAGCCAGAAGGACCCCGCCATGCAGTACAGTACAACTACGAGATCCCATAGTGTTTTTTTCAGCCACCGCGGGCGTGCAATTTCAGTAGAAGAAACGTGACTGTATAATTTTTGAAGAGTTTAAGTGTTGATGTCGAACTTGTAGATCAGCCGTGAGCTCGTACGGCCTGTGCCCGAGCAGGACACCTCGGAGGCTGGGGGCAGCCTGCCTCTCGGCCTGCCCGGAGCTGAAGCGGGCGCGGGCGGCGCTGGCCTCCCAGCCCGAAAGGGAGTACTCGCAGGTGAGCCGCCAGAACGCCTCGCACCCTCTTTGCATCCCCACCCCCTCCGTCCCCCTCTCACCCTCTCACCACCCCACCCACCCCCTCCTGCACAAAGGTGGCGCCGTGCGAGCTGCAGGAGGTGTTCAAGAACGAGCGCATCATTGACGTGAGCAGCCCCTCGGAGCCGGACTCTCTGCTGGAGGCGCTCTCGGTGTCCGGGCCGCTGGAGCCCGAGCTGCCGCGGGGCCCGGCCACCTCACCGGCCGGCACGCCGCCGCCGCCACCGCTCCAGGCGCAGCCCAAGAAGTCATACGGGGAGGTGTGCCAGGTCAGCGATGGGGTGTCCCCCGGTGTCCCACGGGCTGGATCCGGTCGGTATCCGGGATGACCAGTACGTCGTGCACAGGAGGGCGGCGCGGCGTGGCTGGTGGACGCGGTGCACCTGCTGAAGCAGTACTACCTGAAGCGCGCCCAGCTCTGCCTGCAGACCAACATCGCCGCCTCCCACCACCAGCTCAACGTCCCCGAGCGGGACGTGTGCCGGAGGGACGTCGGCGTCGGGGACGCCGTCGTCACCACGGCCGAGAGGTAGGCATCGGCGAGGCCGCGAGGAGGCTGGCCTCCCCCCCCCCCCTACACCCGCCGCGGCACCTCACTGCGCCGTGGTCCGCAGGTGCGTGGGCACGCCCCAAGCCCCCGGGCGGGTGGACGCGGCCACGTCGCCGAGGCCGGCGGCCGGGACCGCGTCGCGCTCCCTGTCCACGCAGACGGCCCCGGTGCTGTGCCAGCCGCAGGCCGGGCCGGCGCACAGGAGCGGCGACTACCACTGGCTCGCCAGCGATGCCATCCGCCCCGACCTCACCTTCTACGTGAGCTGCTTCGATGAGGCGGACCGCCGCGTTTGACGCCCAGTCCCACCCCGCCACGCCCCGCCGCACCCCGCCACGCCCCGCCACGCTCGCCGGGCCGGGCGTACGCCGGCTCGTCCCTGGGCCGCGTCCAAGTCGTACACGGGCTCAACGAGCGTCGCGTAGCGTCGCGGCGCCGTGATCTGAGCCAAGGGCAGCGCCACGATATGAGGGAGGGGGAGAGGCGAGGGGGCTGCGGCGCCGTTGGGGCTGCGAGGGCCGCGAGGACCAGAAAGCGTTCTTGTAGTAATGTAATCGCAAGTTTCACAAATTTGTTCGTTTTGTTGTAGTGCACGAGTGCACGTGCACAATGTCCCCCCCTGTACAAATAATGACGTGACATGTTGTTTGTTCTTAACGACCCATTTTAACCCACTTTGCCCTTCAGGTGTAGTTAACACGTGGAATTCGCCTGGACGTCATTGGAAGGTAATGGATTCCGCCTGGCATTCCGCGGCCGCGCTGCGCCTGTTACACTCATGGTAATGGCGGGGAGTGCGCAGGTCAAGCAGCCTCGCCGCCGCCTTCCTTTGTGGCCCGCGGGAGGGACTTTGATCCCCCGCCCCGTCCCGCCCCGTCCCGTCCCGTCCCGTGGTGGTGCGATGTCGCGACCGTCGACCCGTCGTTGTTGCCTTTTCCCCCATAATTTCCCTTTTTCGCCTCTACTACTGTGCTACACGGGGAGGCAGGAGGCAGGGCACGCCACAGGGCACCAGGCGGAAAATTTCAAGGCTGCACCATCATATCGAAAAAAAAAAATCGCAAACGAGAATCATAATCAACCATGTGTCTGATGAATATCAAATGATCATTTGAGATTATCTTGGAGCTTTCCGTTGAGTATCTTTTCTCGAAATTCAGCCGAGCGAGTTCGTGGCTATTTTGGATTTTTATGTGAACATCTAGGGGGTTAAAGTGGTAGCACTGAGGAGGAGGCGTGGCGTTGCGTAGCGCCGTCCCTAAGCAAAACAGAACGCCGGCGACTATACTGTGTTTTTGTCGCAAGTGGATGTGTGATCATAAATCCAGTTTTTGTAGAATTTGTAAAGAACAATTGGGTCCATCTTAGACCGGCGTAGCAATCTTGTGTCAAAAAGTGCTTCTGAAAAGTCTGGCTTCGGAAAAGTAAGTTTTTACATCTTCTAAACCGTTCCGGTGTCATTTTTTAGGTTAGTGTACGGACATATTGCATTGGTACTTATGTAACGCAATGATAATGGCTCAACTGTCGTAATAAACTTTGGCATAGGTGGTACCAAGGTGCTAGATGCATAGGCCCGATCTAAACTGTTTGAAATCTAACGACACGCATCCTAACCTCTGCTACACTGTCGCACATCTGATTTGTTTAGGGACGGCGCTACGCCACGCCACCACCTCAGTGCTCCCTCCTCCTCGTTCCTCCTATCAGGCAACTTCCTCATACTGTATATACCGCACCGGCACGCGTTCAATGATACTGTACATGGAGCCTCGCCTCGAGCCATGCAGTTGGCAGCCTCCCTACGCCCTCTTTGTGCGGAGTGGTGCGGAGCTCGGTGCTCCCCGTCGCCGGCTGGGCTACCGTGTAAACAGACGCGTACGACTCGTACTCGCGCCCGGCGCCGCCGCTCCCGTCGAACCCATTTCGACTCGTGTTTTTCACTCCATTCCGCCGGCCAACGCTCGCGAGCGCAAAGCATCCCGGGCCGTCATGTTGGCGATGCCAGGAATTCCCTTCTTATCCCCGGCGACGCGCGTGTAGTGTATCGAGGGGTGCATCAACCTGGCGGACGTCATCGCCAAGCAGCCGCCGCGGCAGCCGTCGCGGGCCCCCGGCCGGCCGGGCTCCGTCTGTCAAGCCGCGCACCTTGCAGCTTTTCCGCTCCGCTCGACTCGTGATGGCATTGTTTGTAAACAAGTCATTTCAATTGGAAAAAAAAAAGAGGCGCAGGTGCGGCTGAGCCCGGAGAGCGGCCGGGCGTCCCAATTTTCTCACACTTTATTACCACACCATTCACATTCATACGGGGGTGCCTCATTACCGCTTTATCTTTCTCTTCTCTTTATTCTTCTATTTTTTGCCCCATACGGCGCCCGTGTACGTGCGAGTGATATGCCCACAGGGGCCGGTGCCCCCTGACCTATCTCCCCATTTTTCTCGCACTTCCGCGAACTCGATGCAAGAGCGCACGTATCTCGCCCACTTGCTACATGCAGGCTCCCCCGAGCCTCACGCCTGTCATTGCCCTGCTCCGTCACTTTTTGCCCAGCGGGGGAAGACGACACGACATTCCCTCTTGCCTACCCCATTTTCCATTCGCATTGCAGACGGGAAGCGCATCGCACACACGCACACATTTAACAAAACACACGCGCTTGATCGTCAACACGATTAAGACTCGACACTAAGACAGCAGCCCGCCAGTTAGTGCCCTCTGGCGACCCCGCGATGCCCACTGGGACCCTGGGAGACATGCAGACACAAGACGTTGTTTGTTTGTTGCCAGGCGGATCCGCCACCCATCCCATTGTGTGGCTGACTCGGTCGGACTCGGTACCCATGTGTTCACCGCCGATTAGGCGGGCTGGGCTGGGACACTAACGAACCAGGTTGGGTTGGACACCGTTCGGAAAGGTACCCGCGCCAGCGCGCTCGCTGTCTGTCTGACGGTCCGTCTGTCGTCTGTCTACCAAACACACACACGCGCACAACACACCGTCCCCACAGAGTACATAAACACCTACTGAATGAAGTAGTATTCGCCAGTGAATCACACTACCCGGCAGTAGATTTACGATCTTTAAAGAATGGTCCGGACACACTTGAGTAAAGTCTGAGGAGTGTTGTTCTTTGCACTTGCACTCTGCGCCAGCTGTGCCCGCTACCGACTTGTTTCCCAGAATAACGACATGGCGAGGTCGCGCTGTCTTTATTCGTTCGATAACAGTTCTGACCGGGGAGTTACGCGGGGTGAATAGGTCACAGGTCACTCCAATGCTCATGTGCCTTCCGCCCGCCGCTAGTACGGTGCGGGTGCGGGTACTTGCAGCCTCTCACGGACTTTGTGCAACTCTTTCAAAGTTCGGGGAGGAAACGAAGCAGGGCCGAAACGTTTGATAAAACCGTCTTCAAACCGTCGTAGGTTTGCGTTTTATGGCGCATTTGTCACCGGACATTGGACAAGTCAAGCGAAGTCATGTCAACACAGGATCATCAACCTGGCGAAAGCGCTGTGTAGCCGCAGCTCATCGGGGCCGGCAATGAGGAGACGGTACGGGTCCGCGCAGCGGCTCGGTGCCAGGACCGAGGGGGAGAGGCACCGGCAGCACCGCCACGTCATGGCCATCCCGGGCGTGCGCGGCGTGCGCTGCTGAGTATCCCGATGTCCCGCTCCGCCCGGCAGCGCCACGCCCCCCCAGCCGACCGGGTGGCGTGATGCCTCAATTGCCCCCCTCGCGCCCCCGCCCCGTCCACGGCCCCTCTTCCCTCAGTCCTCCTTTTCTCCCAACACTCTAATGTGTCCTTCCGGTGAGGGGCGGGGGAGTGAGTTCGAAGAAGAAGCAGAGTCGTTGGTTCGCCTCCCAGTAGCAGCACCCCAAGTCCAGCGGTCTAGCTGGGCGACCGCCTGCTGGTCCAATCGCAGTGACTGTATGGTCCATCGTCGGAAGCCTCGGCGAGCCACCCGCGCGCCCGCCCCGACTTGCACCCGGGAAGGTCACGTGGTCTGGTGACCCGATTTTTTCCCGTCCCTCCGCCCTTGCCCGTGTGCGCGCGTCTCCCTGCCTGCGACCCTCGCAAAGGAGGCCGGCTTCCACACGCGTCGCCTGAACATCTATCACACTATTGATAATAATAAAGTGAGCTATTTATAAGTCTCGCGACTGCCGGTGCGGGCGGCGCGGGCCGCGCGGGTTGATGACTCTGGCTGCGGGTCCACGACGCTGCTGGCGTGGCGGGGCGTGGCGGGGCGGGTCTCGTTGGCCGGTAGCCATTACTCTGACGACTCACCTACTCCGCGTCTTCAGAACCAGACCGATCACTATTGCTAACAGCCCGATCACCTCCACCCCTGCTCCGCGCTGACTTCTTGTGAGGGTGTTGACGGTTGTGCTTGCCGCCCAGGTTGTGACGAGGCTGAAGACAGCTCTAGTCTCCTGGTCACCGTGAGAAAAATCGAATACAGCAAAATCGAAAGGCGACAGGTGTACTCAATTAAGACTTATGCTGGTTCGGGTCTTTGAGGTACTCCGTCCGAGGAGGTTAGTCCATGTGTCCAAATTAGGTTAGTTTTCAATTTGACCCAAAATACGCCTATACGAATGTATGCAGCAAGAGAGTACATTGTGAAAAATAAAGTGACAGCACTTGCCACGATCACTTTCCATGTCAGTTAAAGAGCAGGTGCGGAAAGGAAGGCTAGGATTTTAGGAAACGAGAGGGGGGGGGGGGAGGAGGGTTGGGGGGGGCGTGACGCCGCGCTGGCTGCGGCGACGCCACTACCGCAACCGCGGCGACGACGTCATCCCCACCGACCCCAAAAATAAAAAGCTTTTCGAGGTAAAATTGCGCGGCGGTCATGTTTTGCACAATGTGGCGCGGCGTAGTGGTGAGAGTAAAACGGTACGCCTGACCGGTCGCCTTCTCTTCTCTTCTCTTCTCTTCTCTTCTCTTCTCTTCTCTTCTCTTCTCTTCTCTTCTCTTCTCTTCTCTTCTCTTCTCTCTCCCGCATCCTCTCACTCTCTCTCGCTCCTATCCATGACCTTCCTCTCTTTCGCCGGACTCTATATAAGTGAATCAGACGGAATCAGTCCGCGAGCAGTATGGTCAGCTCACACCACCCCGCACTGTTAAGAAGGCGGCCAATCGCGTCGCGACGTTGGCGCGCGACGGGGCGTGGCACGCCGTATGGCGAGTGAGTGGCGAGCCGTCGCGTGGCTCGGGGTGCCGTGGCGCAGCCGGGACCCAAATAAAGTCGCTGAATCTGTTCCATGGAGCGCTCGACAGCCACTAACCCCGGCAGCTGCTGGCCCCGTACCCACAGGGGTCAAGCCACGCGCCGCGGCGATCCAAAAACAGTCGATGCAGACGAGCTCTGTCGCAAACGGCTTATTTGGTAGCGACACATTGTGCGTTATTATTGCCCGATCCGCTTAGCAACAAAACGCTGCCGCGGGGATCGGTATTGGTGTAACATGTTATGGTGTTTGTGGTAATCGCACTGGTGACGTCTCCCAGGCCACGGGGGGCCCCCCTGGCGCGGGTCACGGGCGGGATCACCGAAGTGAAATCTCTGTTTGCCGGAAGACGCGCGGGCTCGTTGTGTTGCGATTGGCTTGAGTGGGACAATAGAAACCGCGGAAACCAGCGGAAACTACCCAACAAAAATAATGTACATGATTACTTTTCAAATTTTGAAACGTTGAAAGAACAGTTGACTTCAGAAGGTCACACGATAGTAGTGTACCTAAGTGTGCTGCACATGAAAAACGTTAGGGTGGAAATGAGAGCAATCAGAGCGCTCCCATTCTATTACAGATTTCTTTAAGTTCGCGATTAACACCGTAACTGCATGCCGCTGCGTCGTTCCGAAGTCCAACGACTTGAACCAATCCATTATTATTCATCCTCCAAACGCTTAATTTTTTCAGCTCACATTTCACCGCACGTGTCGAATCAGAAACTGGTGTATCTGTGTTTAATTTGCCATCACTCATTATTACTATAATTTTTTTGAAATAAATCATGTTAATTATGCATATGCGAATGCTACTTAGGTTGACGGTCTGTTTCATTCTCTTTGATTCAGTTTTTCTTCCGAATGGCGTATGTGGCACCTGGATTATACGAGCTTTTCGGGGAACTCGCTTAATAAATCCGAACTGAACTGACCTTTTCGCGTGGCAGGTCCCGTTATTGTGAAGGCAACGACCTGAGAGGTGGGCGTGCTCATCAATAATTGTAGGAAACGGTCGATTCTCGGGCTGCTAATGTGGGGGCCTGGAAGAATCGGGGTGCCTGAAAATATTTGGATACTCCTCCCCGGCTCTCACCCCGACCGGCCCGCCGGCACCTCTCAAAACAACCTGATTGCAGGCTCAGCGCGTTAGGACCCTCGCGCAGCAACCGTGATGACTCGAGATGCTCACTTCGATAAAGAGAATTAGAATAAGCTGCATAAAAAGTGCGAGTGGCAAGCCACGTGCATT
Organism: Frankliniella occidentalis; assembly: GCF_000697945.3. Taxonomy (NCBI): domain Eukaryota; kingdom Metazoa; phylum Arthropoda; class Insecta; order Thysanoptera; family Thripidae; genus Frankliniella; species Frankliniella occidentalis. Next base: position 48,847 of record NW_026267608.1, on the reverse strand, counting down.
CAGCTCCGCTGACTCGAAGTGGTTTTGATGTTTGAGAGCCATGCCATGTCCTCGAGCATGCATCCGCCCGATCCGCCCCTTCTTTGTGATTGCTACACTCGATTGAGTATTTGTTGTTTTTGAAGGACAAAAACTTCACGGAGATATGAAGTTTTCTAGATGAAACCGCTTCTGGTTTACAGTAAAAACGTTCCTGGATAAACGTTCAAAACGAAAGAGCCTTCGCTGTAGACTCTGAGAAACAAGGTCAGGGGTTAAACAGTTTTCACGAGTAAAGTTGTGCACTGTAAGTGTTTAACAACTAAGTTTTACACTCTTTGTGCATGCTTCTCGTGCCTCTTCGTGTTTCTCTTCCCCAATTTCAACATACATTCATCTCCTATTATTAACAAGAACGTGGTAGATGTTTCTTTTTTTTCCAGTGCACTCCGCACTGGCGCCCGTCATGAAACGCAATCCAAGTCGGGGCTTCCCTCTCCGGCCCTCGCACTCGCAACTCTGAGGCTCTGCAGAGCACTTACGGAGCTTCGGGCTGGGGCCGCTCTGATTAAGGGGAGGGAACGAGACTTGAGAAAACGAGACCCGCGGGCCGCTCGTTCCACTTTTATCAATTTTACTTGTCAATTTTCCTGAGTTCATATTTGTTTTTACTTTAGTGTGTATTTTATACATCAAGAAACACTGTTGAGGAAAATTCCTACAGTGTTGAATGTCTGCTACAAGTTTGTGTAATATACCTAGTGTCCTACGGTTGAAAGTGTGTCACAAAGCCTGTCGCTTGTAGGCATGTGCTGTAGGACGCAAATTCACGTACAATTGTGAATGCCATTGGGCAAATTGGATGGTGTTGCGTAGTTAAGTCTGTACCCTCCGATGGTACGCGTGCGAGGCTTCTCAACACGACTGACCACTCCGGAATCACTGCCACTGCAAATTACAAAAGAGGCGTGCGTCCGTTGCTTCGCGCCTCTGGCTGTCCCGCCACGCCCCGGCGCATTGCGGGCTGGCCTACGCCCTACAGTCTGCAGGCGTTCTGACCATACGTGACGCATTGTTTATTATTGCAGAAGGTATTTATCGGCTGCGCGTCATTCATCTCGGCAATTGTTTTGGATTGCTGCTATGGTCTTTCCTTGGGCTTGTGTTGTGCAGTGTGACGACCTGTGAAACGCGGCGTTTCGCGCGCTCGCGTGTGGAGTGGGTCTTCGGTGTGGTGGTTGTCGCATTCTGCTGGTGCTGGCGTGTGTTTGTGTGTGTGCGCGTCTGTGTGCGCTGTGTGTGTGTGTGCGTGCGTGTGTATGCCGTTTTTGAAAAATAACAACATTGAGTGTCGTACATCGGCGTGGGTTACTCAGGCGCCGCGCCGCCTAGCATCGACATGCCGTCGCTGCCTGTGATGCGTTTGTGATGAGAATTCTCTCTCCGCACCGCTTTATTGCGGCCGCACTGGGGGAAAAAAGGTGCTGGGACAACGATACTCTTTTTACAGTCCCACGGATTTTGTGATTATAACGGTACAAATTAAATCTTTTCCACACCGAACAACCTACCGTTACCCTCGTCGAGTATCGGCAGTAACCCCCCCCCCCCCCCCCGCCGCCTTCTCCCCTTGAAATAATTTTGCATCCCGTCGTTTCAGATTGGGTTCAGTCTTCATAATGCTGGAATCGGTCCCCGTCGCGTAACTATTTTGGCCTTAGAGAAACACAAAGCATATGGCAGTCTTACAGTTTGCATACATTTTTACACATCTTACACAAAGACACACACCTACACCCTCGCGCGCGTGTGCAGCTACGCCAAGACGCACTCACAAAAACATCCCTACACACCCACCGGCGGCACGCGCCTCGCTCATCACAGCTCAATAATCACATGCCTAATGGTTTTTTCTTGAGGGTTGCCTTTATAATGCCGACTTTAATTTACATCCCGCCCATTTTTTTTACAGTTGTTGTTGTTGACATGACCATATGTTTGCGGTACTCATTAACTCTTTCGAGAAACAGAGTAATTTAAAGCAAGCCATGTGCTTTTCGTTTACAATTTTTGCTGATTTTTGCAGACTTTCCGAACAAAGCATGTTTTTCCCCAAACCATTTTTTTTCACTACTACGCTTGTCAAGCGCTCTGCAGCTTCCGCTCGGTTCGTGAGAGTTTTGTCAGGGATCACGATCTCTCTCCGGTGTGTTTTGGCTGGCGGCTCCGCGGGCTGGTGGGCGGGCCGGGCAATAGGCCGGAGGCGCGTGTCGTCGCGTGGCCAATGGAATGACACAGTGGCGGCGCAGAGCGGCGGCGCGGAGCCCAGCGCCAAGCGTTCCAGAGCTTTCTGCCCGTGTCGATTAGGCTCTATACGAGCCGCAGGCAAAACGTTTTCACGGGGGAAAATGTATTTGAGCTTTTTTGTAAAAAAAAATGTTCTTCCTAGATCCGAACTGAAATATTTTTTATTTTTCCGATACGATAACAGTAGAATTGAAACATGAACATTTTCTGTAAACCCCGTAAATTCATTTACGAGCTGCCGAAGTAAACAATTCTGTTTGTACTTTCAGGGGAAAGATTGTTGGAATCTGCAAAGGCGTGATTTCGTTCCCGCAAGAAATGGATCGTCATCGCAGCTAACATGTCATTGTGCCATGTTATTGCTTGTCGCATTGTCAGTTAAATACAGATGAAACATTGCAGCGCCCACTGATGCGGGTAGGCGTGGGTTGCCTGCCTCATCCTTCAGAAACAAAGGAAATATTTCCGCTTATTGCAATCGGGTGTAGGTGCGGCGACGGGGTGAAGCGCTCTCCGTCTGGTCCGCAGGGGGCCTGCCCGGTCCCCCGGCCATCCTGCCGCGGTGTTGGCCTGGGCGCCGTCAACACAGATTCAGGTTCACATTCGCAACACTGACCTTTCCTCCCCAAGGCCACCTCTGCTCGCTACGGCCGGCTAGGCAAGCTGGTGGCGGTGGGGGGAGGATGGGCTAGGCAGCGCGCGGTGGGGAGGGGAGCGGGGAGGGAGAAAGGGGTAAGAGGGGGTTGCTGGCCCCGGCTGGGCCCGAATGAGCACAACAGTCCTCCCGCGCCCACTCCCCCTTGCCTCCCCTCCACACAACTGGCACTGGCCTTATCGACATTATCACACACTCGCAAAGTGATAACAGCCCAGCCGGCCGAGACACACCCCAAAAGATGGGATGTGGTTTTGGCCGACGTCACCCTCCAGATGACGATCGAATGACGGAAACGATACGACAGGAGACAGACAGAGACCGCCGACGCACAATCGTGTCGCCAAAGTAGTGTCGGCGGTGGTGGGAAGGAAGCGACAACAGTGTCATTTTGTTTTAATGAGCGCCATTTCCTGTTAAGAAAAGGTGTGGGGCTTGTGTTTTTTTTAGCTCATTTATATATGTAGTTGTTGAAATTTCCCTCTAGTTGGCTGTCTTTTTTTTTCACTACGAGGTTGTCGTTATGTCCAAAGTTTGACGTCAAGGGGTCAAGCCACTCACACGTCGTACCTACGTCTGCCCGAAAATTCCTCATGCATAAAATGCCTCTCATACAGAACTCTCGACGCTTCCAACAGCAAACAGACAGCGTTCTACGCACATGGATGGGATTTGCATAGCCGTTACCTGAGCATTGTGTAGTCAATCCGCGAAGTCTGCGAAGTACCTGCCCTGTCGCCCGCCCGTCACCAATTGACGGCTGGAGGAAGCAATGACGTCAATGTTGATACTTTCCCACCCACTCCTTTTTTGCTTGCTTCTCCTTTGCAGAATGACCCTTTCCTTTGTTCGCGCCAGATCAAACAAACACTTTGGTCGACACATTTCCTTCTTTTCCCTTGGTTTGTACTTTATAGTACGTGAAACGAAAAATTTACAACAACGCGAGACCGTGCAGGGAACGTTTAAGAAGGTCTGTTCTTTACTAATACCTTCTAAATAAGAACACGGTCTAATTTTGTTTTCAGCGGTAAATTTAGCAGGGAGTGCCACTATACACCGAGTCCATGAATCATGTTTTCCGTCAACAATGAAATAAAACATATTGACTGGGAAGAGACATGATTCTGATGATTGGCACGCCTCGTCCCGATGCGATGTGACCGCAGAAATAAACCGGCATAAAGTGCGGAAAATGTTTGAACGGCTCTGTGGTGAAGGGAACGCGTCATGATTTTTTTGTGTACAAGCTGCTCCTACCGGAATGCTGTGGAAAGTATTAATTTCCCTCCTGAGGTCCAGGCGGCGCTGATGGGATTTCCCCCCGGTTTGAGTATTTTTATTTTAAGAGCATGTTTATCTCCAGCAGAGAGAGGACACTGAAGAAGTTGCGCGTGCGACGTTCGGTTTGCATGCGTAGAAGGGCAAGTCTCCGCTCGATCAAATGTGTTTGTTGTGGTTGTGGCGGAGACTGGATTCGCGACCAGCTGACGGAGCAGGGCTTCCCACGGCAGAAGCGTCCGCCTTCCTCTGCACAGGTGTTGTCGTGGAAATGTTCATTGATAACCGGCAGGGTAAGCAAGGAGTGGGGACAAAACAGAGAGGTGTGCGGTCGGACGGACGGACGTCACCGTCGCGAGTATCGGGGAAAACATAGTTAACGTAGGAAAACGCAGCTTTGAGTAAATTTCCAGCAGTGATGTGAATACACAGAGGGCGGCCGTTTTGCCCCGTTGGAGCGAACGAGTATTACAGTCCGCGCATATGCATTGCTTATCGACACCTAAAGGCCGCTTAGGGTCCGTGCGAATAGGCAACTCAGCCGCACTTTTGGATACGGGCTGGTATACCCATTCGCTCCAACAACGGGGCAAAACGGCCAACCTGTACAGTAGGTGAGGGCTGGAAACAGTAATGCTCAAATAAAAACAAAATTTGAGTTAGGAAGTTACTAATCGGCCCAAATCCGAAGTGATGCACGCTTTAATCCCCCCGCCCCCTTTTCAATCCCTCCTCCCTTCCTTTTCCCGTATATTATTACATTACAGCGGATTGTGCCCCAGTGAGTAGAAAGCGCGGCCAGCGTGAACACATTGACGGGTTTGTGAGTTTGGGAGCGGCTACTGGACGAGGTGCGGCGCGGGGTAGCACCCCCGCACCAGAGCGACGGGGTATCGGCGTGTTGTCTGGTCCTCTCTCCCGACAGGACGGCCGCGGCCCCTGGCGGCGCGCACCCGCACTAGCAGTAGCGCGGGGTCTTCCCTGCCTTTGGAAACGAGAGTGTACGAATGTGGCACACTTTGTGGGTGTGTGAGAATGCCCATTCGTACACTACAGGGCCAGTAAAGGTGTGGATTTTCCTTTGAAAATCCACACACTTGCCCCACCCCCCCGCCATGTGTACGGACGGCGTTCACACACTTACAAGTGTGTGACATTCGCACAGTTGGGGTTCCCATGTGGTAGGAAACTGAGTGTGAACGGACCTTAACTCAACGCTTTTGCATTATTACAGAGTGAGGAACTTGTCCACCAATAATAACCTTATACGTTGCATGTTTGTAAAGTGACGTAACTCAACTACAAACTTGTTAAACGTTATTGAAGATATATACCGAAACCGTAAATCGAAGTATTGCAGCATTCTCTTTTAGTGAACACAATCAACACCATAAAATATTTTGTAAAATCACTTAGGGCAGCGGCGGCGGGTATGCGAAAGTAACGAACAACTGCAGTAACGTTCCAGTAGGTCACATAGTTCCGTTACAGTTAGTGCAACGTAACAAATTGAAACGCATACTTGTTACAGAAACACGTAACCTAGCGCAAAACGCAAAATTGTACCGCAGTTCAGAGTTAAGTTACGTTGGACCGCTGCGGCGCGGATGGACGCCGGGCGGGCGGGCAGCCCAACGTGCAGCCAGGCCGCAATGGGAGCCGAGGGCCGCGGCGGCCGCGCGCGCACACGGGCAGCGCCGAGACGGAGCCGGTTCGCTGTTTGACGCCTCACATGCTTGTTCCGGTGTGCGGGCGGCTGCCCTAGTGACAATGCCGCACAATGCTCGTGATGGCCCGGTGCGTGGAGGCACTACTCGAAAAATGACACATAAAACAATTAACCGCGCTCGGCGTCTCCTACCAACAATACCAGTAACATCCATATTTTCATCACCTATTTATTTCTCGCTGCAGCACACATTTATTCTCGCTAGAAAGTGTTAAAAGTTTCTTACTTCTTTTATGATGGTGATAACCAACTTGCTTCAGCGTGTTAGTCATTTCGATTCACTCGGATTTAGCCAACGAAAACAAATTCTTCACTCTTACTTCCTTACAAACAGCGGTGTTCGTATTACGAAGAATTTTGTTTGTAACTTACAAAGGATCTAAAGCAGCCATATTACGAACACCCCCCATTCGTAATACGAAAAGCCTCGTTTGTAATACAAACTAGGCTCTTTGTAATACAAACAATTTGTTTGTAATACAAATGCTCGAAATCATTTGTACGTTACGAAGAGCAGTTGTTCGTAAGGAACTTACAGTGTTATCAACGATGAAAATTATTCGAGACTGCAGCATATGCAGACCATAGTAGCACAGAACTGTCGTACGACTGTCGGACAACGGTAGAAAAAAAAACGAACTATCGGTGCGATATACGAAATGAGAAAAATGATTCTATCCTCGCAACGAAAATCGTTATCGGCCAGCTATCGTAATGGAAGCGAAAGACCACTATTGTGGATTCGATAAGGAATCGATAAAAATACAACAGAATGGTATTGGACTTAGTTTGTCATGCTGAGAAAAGTTGGTTGAGGAGGGGTAGGGGGTCATAGTGCAATGACCATTCGGTCAGAATCCTCTCCTGCCGCCACGCCAGCCACAGCATCCTATGGGGGCGTCTGGTCCGCGTAAGACAAAGAGACGTACAGGGCAGCAGGGCCCCGCGTAGTGTGGCCAGCCCCCCCCCCC
>NW_026267608.1:36316-41790 GCF_000697945.3 Frankliniella occidentalis | reverse complement strand
TATTTCTCTCTCAGAGGTTCTTTCTCTTTCTCTGTTTTGGAACCCTCTCGAAAACAAAGAAAAGTACAGGGTGTCCCATTTACACCCTATACTTTTACTTGGTCATCGTAACCACATGCAGACGTTCGTGCAGACTTGCATTTTAACAACTTCAGTGCAATTTAACCACCACGAAACACAATGTGGTTTTTTACTGGATTTTCCAACCGCCCAAAATGGACAGCCTCACTGAATCTATTCATACTTATTTTTCCGAACATTGAATCAGGAGTCATGGCCTTCAAAAGACGACCAGGTGTAATGCTGCGTATCTTTGGGCTACCGCTACCGCGCCCGCGTACTTTCGAACGGACCTGGCCTGGCACTAGCTGAACGCAGGGGGTTGTTCGGCCGAGGCCTGGCTGCCTGCTGGATCGGGTTCGTCCATAATTACGGCCGTCATTCGCAGCAACAAAACTGCCGAATTCAGCATACGTGCAAGCTCTCTCGGCGCCTGGTAGGTAGGCAACTTGTTGCCTTCAGTACATGCGTGTACTGCGGAATGGCCTACCCTGAGTCTTGCAGGCGTTAAGCTCCCGTAATTTGCCGAATATATCCAAGGAAAACGCACGTAATTTCGGGAGCTGGTCCGAGTAACGGGAGGCTCTAGTTCTATATAATCAAGCAGTCGTGCAGTCGTGCTATACTTCTTTGGAGTTTAAGGACGAAAAGATAGTTTTCTGTAGAACATCGGCCAGCCAAGAAAGGGTAAACATTGTGATTCCCGGCAAGACTTTGTAGGGCAGTCGGCCTCGGTAGGGACTACCTTTGGTAAGAAAATGGAAAACAAAAGCGGTAGGGGCCCATATTCTATTCCCAATTGTTATTGTCAAGAATAGTGCTGAGTGAAACTTTTATTTAATATTCAAGTACACAGTTTGGGCCTGATCGAGCCTCGGAGTCAGACAAGTCAGGGGGACCTCAGGAGTACGCCCTGTAACTAACTTACTCAACGACCATAGAAATTGTTTTCGGAGGTGGTCGAAAATTTGTGGTTCCTTTCAGTCTGATCCTTCTGACATGATTCGTAAGGCATGATTATCAGTTTGATATGGAGAGGCTCGGGCACCGCCATCTGAACACCTCTAACCTAGCGAGGGGGCAATGGGTGTTTCTTTGTGATCAGGACACCAGTGCCAGCACACTGAAAAAACAAAGGTGCGAACCTACCTTTCGAGCAGCATTAAACCCGTTTTAGGAGTGTTAACGGGAATATTTAAAGTTTCTTTTAAACATTTTCTGTATAGCAAGCTATGGGAGCAAGGCAGCAGCCAGCTAGCCAATCACAACACGAGCGTTGGACAAAGTTCGAGGTTTGCGCACCGCTCTGTCCCGCCGCCTCCACATATCTTTTCGCCGGAGTGGTGTTAAGTGAGTGTACTCGCCTCGCAGAGAGGGAGGGGGGGGGGCTCTCTCTCTCTGTTGCACTCACTAACGGTATCGGACTAGTTTTCCGTCCAACTGTGTACGGCAAGGATCGGTCATAAACCTCCGAACAGGGTGCCGGGGTTGTTCCCTATTCGCAGACACATCCTCTCGGTGTTCCCTGACAGAAGTCACATAGGGGTTGGTTAAAATGCAAAGGCAGCCAACGCCCACGAGCTGCTCAGCGACTGAGCCGGTGTAGACACCCACCACGGGCGCCCATCACATGTTTTACCTCCAGGGGGATTTGTTTACAAGAGGTGGGGCCCGCACCACACGGCCAGAGCGCAGAACGCCCGGCCGGCGTCGCCCGGCGTCCACGTCCAGGGGGCCGGGGAGGAGGCGTACGGAGCAGAGAGAAGACCGGTTCCTCCATCCCATCTCGCGCGGCGGCGGCCCGCCGGCCCTCCGAAGCCCCGCCCTACACCTACGATTTACTCCTCGCCCTATGCCCGTCCAAACACCCGTCCAAATACCCACTCAAACCGCCGCAGTTTCCGAGCAAATGCCGTTTGTATTTCAACCAACTGACAAACCCTACATTACACCCATTACACTTTCCATGAGGTGAGGGTCCTCCTTGCAGCGGGTCCACCATAGTGAGTGAGTCCGAGCAGTGTCCTATTGGTGTCGTATTGGTGACTGCTTGAGTAAACCATACATTTTTCAGAGACATCTGATGAAAATTAAGACCCCCGAAATTAAATGAGGTTCGCCTCCGAGGGGGCCGAAAAAAAAAGACCCGCACAGAAAGTGTTAATTGCCGACGATGTGCACGTGATCACGTGATTGCTTGTGACGGTCGCCGTACACTGTTAAAAGCCTGCGAAGTATTTTGCTCCTTTGTAACTACGAAGCATTTACTTCGCAATTACAACGTGATGCTTTGCAATTACGAAGTGACACTTTGCAATTGCAAAGCGATGCTTTGCAGCGTTTTCATTGCTTTGCAATTGCAAAGCATCACTTTGTAATTGCAAAGTAAATGCTTCGTAGTTACAAAGGAGCAAAATACTTCGCAGCTCTGCAAAGCAAATGCTTTGTAGGAATTTAACAGTGTACCGACATCCGGGTTTGCCGAATATGCATTGATTGTTTGAACTGTGGACTTCTTGCGAACGCTACAAAGCATCTCCAATGCATTCTAATTGTCTTCCCAGCATTCCGCTGGTCGCTTGCTTCGCTCCCCTGGCCAGTGCGTCGCCCCCCGATTCCCCCTCTCCCGAGGACTGCGTTCCTCCACGCCGTGAGCCTCCTCCTCCCGCTCATGACTTAGCAAAGTGAATGTGGATGTACTGGTGACAACGGCACGCGGTGAGGACGCCTCGCTATCTGCCACGGGCCGGCCGTTCATGACCATATTTCAGCAAGACTAAAACCTGCCATCAGCTCAGCGCGGTACACCAGCGGGCCGGGCCGTCCGGCCAGCCGAGATGTGCCTGGGTTGTACCTCCTGGGACTGGCCGGGGCGTCCCGGAGAGAGGACGTGCGATTCCCAGCGAGAGACATCTCTCTCTCTCTCTCGGTGCGGACTGCGCACTGGACCGGAGTGGACGACAGTGTTGCCGATGTTACGGGGCCCTGTCACCTGCAAAATGAACACCCTGGAGCCCTGAGCCTGAGAAATACCCGAAGGTAAGTAGTGAGGAGGCCGTTTGCCCGTCCTGGAGGAGGCCGCGCGGCGTCCACCACGGCCTCCACCGGGGGAGCTGTACAGCCCCGCTCTGGGCGCAAGGCCCGAAGGCCGAAGGCCCCAAGGTCTGGGTCTGGGTCTCGCTCCCGGCCGTCGCCCGCCGCACGGCCCCCCACTCCCGCCCCTACACCGGTCGCAAACCGCCCCACGGGCTCTGCCGGGGCGTTCAGCTTTTCTGATGTAACGAACGGTAACGAAGTCTCCTTTGACAGCTGGACCGAAATGCTAAAGGGCCCCTCCCCCCACCGCTCCCTCCAGCTGTCTCTTTATTGTTCCAGCCTGCCTGCGCTCCGGGCGCAAAGCCCGAACGCCGCCCAAACGGCTTTGATAGTCTGCCCACATCCTGCTGCCTTTTGCTTTAGGCCCTCTCGCCGTCTCCTCTCCGCAAGCAGCTCCATGTTCCCGTCTCTCTCCCTCTGGCGGGGCCGCCCGCCAACGCGCGACAGAGACACCAACAAAATACACGCAGCGCTCTCGGATGCGCAGCTTTCCGAACGCGTCGCGGCCGTGAAGCTGTTCTGCCGGTCCGGTCCGGAGCCTGGACGCTCCTGGACGGGGAGTTGGGGGAGGGAAGGGGGGGTGCATCTGGCTGGTTGCAAGGTTGTTGATCCCGCTATAACTCGCATGGTGGTGATGCAATGGCCATAGTGCCACCATAAATCAATCCGAGCCCGACGTTTATATTACTTATTTCCGTTTCAGGCTTGAGAGTTATATTTTAAGTGCTAAAATACAGCGATATCACTTGTTTCCTCGGTATTCCTGGGGACTTCGAAATTAAAATGACTTTTTCGCCCACCCGTCCCAACCCCTCTCCTCTATTTAGGGGTTGTTCCACGCCAAACATATCCCACCGCTGCCTTCCTAATATCTACGTGTCCGTACTGTCCGCGCCAACACTACTGTTTACCTCCTCAGTGAGACCACCCCGCCCCGCCCGGCCCGCCAGTCGCGCCGGCAGGACTAGCGACGCGTTGGGGAAGGCTTGTTTGCCGAGCAGAGCCGCGCAGTGCATCGAACCGCCGGGCAGGTGAGCCGCGGACTCCTCCTCGGCGGGCGTGTGTCTGCCCTGTCGGCTCTGCTCCCGCAGGACGGGCCGGGAGGTGGCGGGCGGGCCGCGGGCAGCCGAAGGTGCAACGAACTGCAAACAGCGCGGCCCGTGCGCGCCGCCAGTCGCCGCGCAGGGGGAGCGGGGCGCCTGGTGTGTAGGCCTCCCCGTCGCGCGCCGCTGCGTGGCAGCACGGCCTACCCAGTGGCCTACCCGCCAGGCGCTCCGCCCACCCCGCGCCGTGCACACGGGCCGCGCTGTTTGCAGTTCGTTGCAGGCAGTTCGGGTGGGCGGGCGGGGCGCCTGGTGTGAAGGCCCCCCCGTCGCGCACCGCTGCGTGGCAGCACGGCCCACCCGGTGGCCTACCCGCCAGGCTCCCCGCCCACCCCGCGCGGCGCACACGGGACGGGCCGCGCTGTTTGCAGTTCGTTGCAGGCAGTTCGGGCGGGCGGGGCGCCTGGTGGGTAGGCCTCCCCGTCGCGCACCGCTGCGTAGCAGCACGGCCTACCCGGTGGCCTACCCGCCAGGCGCTCCGCCCACCCCGCGCCGTGCACACGGGCCGCGCTGTTTGCAGTTCGTTGCAGGCAGTTCGGGCGGGCGGGGCGCCTGGTGGGTAGGCCCCCCCGTCGCGCACCGCTGCGTAGCAGCACGGCCTACCCGGTGGCCTACCCACCAGGCGCTCGCCCGCCCCGCCCGCTCTGCGCGAGCGTCTTGTTCCCGTTCGGTCGCGGGCGGGACATTCCCTCCGACTGGCCTTTCTATACGCCCCCCTCCAAACCTATCATCGATCCCTTTCTCCGTGTCTCGCTCTCTCTCTATCTCTCTCTATCTCTTCCCTCTAATCTTCCACCACTCTCTTTGACCCCCAGGCGCGTAGCGTCGTGCCCCGAAGATCGGTACGGCCGCTTTTCGATCAAACGTTCAAGGTGGTCGGTTTGTTCTAGATTAGAGCATTCCAGGCAGGCTCGGATATAAAGGCGTAAACGCAATGCGGGGCCCACAAACGAAAGTCTAGGACTTTGCGAATACATTATACCTCGATGTTACGCGGCCCACTTCTCGTTCCACCCCCTCCCCGCGCCTCTCCAGCCACTCTCTCGCCGGCGGGCTGCCCGTGTTCTTTTATGCCACTTTTGGCTCGTTCCTATTCCTGATTCAGCGATCAATCTGTGCCAAAAGAGCGGACCACAATGGAGGACACTTGTCAGCCCACATTCTAGCCCACGTGTTCGATGGGGCGGGGCGCGGCGGGGCGGGCGGGTTTGGCCG
>NW_026267608.1:32278-33251 GCF_000697945.3 Frankliniella occidentalis | reverse complement strand
CTGCCATCCCCGCCATTCCCGAGAAGCCCCTCATCGCCGAGCCCATCAAGACCGCCGAGCCCGCCAAGGCCATCATCGAAGCCCCCAAGGCTTGAGTGAGGCCCCCGGGGCCAGCCAAGGGGCCTGCACGGGCTCCTCCGGACCCCCTGTGGAGCTGGGGGACGCCCCCATTGAGCAATGGGGACCTGCCCCGGCTACCTGCACCACCTCCACACGCCAAACTTAATTTATTTTCTATTTATTCGAGTCTGAAGAAGATCTCCCTTTTTTCTTTGTACAGTCCTGTGCTTTAATAAAAAAAATGCCAGTACTGTATTACCTTTTGTTTTGTTTGTCGCACCATCAACACCACCCAAAATGATATCCTATACACACCACTTAGAAGAGAAAGAGCAGAAAGTTTCCTTTCAAGTATTGCAAATTTTTGTACTAATGTACAATTGTTGTGCTGTTTCAAAATCCATGATTAACAAAATTAATGAAACTGAAGAATTTGTGCTATCTTGTGTCTACGACATGCAGTTGTCTTCTTTTTCACTGAACATTTGTTGAAAATAACTATTGGTGAATTAATTAAAGTGAGACATTAACTGAACGATGAATACTGAACTGCAGGCCTTGACTAGCCTCGTATTCCTCACACGGTCGTCAGAATGTGGTCGTAAAGAAGTGGCTGCCAAATTATTCGTGATGGATAATTCCGATAATTCACACCATAGTATACGCTTTCAAAAAGTTAAATTCAAAGCAACATTTTAACCGGTTAAAATTCACGACTCCTTCTATGACAGACTGACGATCAGTATCTCATGCGTCCACACGTAAAACGCCAGCGGGGTAGGCAAACCTTTCACCACGAGGGCTCGATAAGTTGCCGACCTTGCAGGCGCTTGCAAGCAGCAGGCAGGGTTCTCATTCGGTTTTGATCGATTTATTCTTAGCCGAAAATCATCAAACAAAACATAAATAAATA
>NW_026267608.1:25872-29876 GCF_000697945.3 Frankliniella occidentalis | reverse complement strand
GGGCGCGGCGGGGCGCGGCGGGGCGCGGCGCGGGCGAGGAGAAGTCCCGTCGTGGCGAAGGGAAAAGAGGAAAGGGGCTCCGGGGCGCGAGGGGCGGACAGACGGTCGGACAGGTGGGTCGGCGGACGGGCGGGCGGGCGTCCTGAGAGTAGGCCGCCGGGGAGGGCCGCGCCGGGTGGCAGCAACGCGACGGCGGAGGCCCGCGAGGAGCCCCTCCCGAACCCGACTCCACACACTGAACGGTGGGAGCCCGTGCGTCGTCCCACGACACGGGGTAGGTCGTGGCCAGCAGCTTGAATTTCGAAACCGTAAACCGCGGAATTCCCTGTAACTTCATGTAGGTTCATCACGACTGAGTCAGGCAAAATAAAGGTGAAAATAAATAAACAAGCTTGTATGAAAAATTGGGCTCTGCAACTGTTTCATCGTTGCTTTTCGTACTTCATGAGAGGTCTTAACTCAAACCTGTCTGGCACCAATTTTTTTCACCTTTCTTCCGTTCTTTTGATTCCGCTAAATACCCCCATTCACTAGCCACTCTACAGTCACCTCCCCTTCCCCCCACCTCCACACCGGCAACCCCCCAAGCCACTCCGCTCCGCTCTCGTGGGGGTTTGTGCTAATTCCCGCTCTCTGCCTGTCCATTTCATTTCCATTCCAAATGCGCAATGCGGCCCGGCTCTGTAAGTGCGTTGGTCCCGACGCGCCGCGGCGCCGCTCCACTTAGCATGACGCCCCGCGACCCGTCCCGGCCATCGCCAGGCTGTTTAAAATCCCTCCCAGCATCCGCACCGCTTGTACCAGCAGCGGCAGCTGATAAAAGGACAATCGGAAAATATACGCACCCCTGCTGCCATAGCTTTGCAAAAGTGTCGTTACCGAGGTATGCCCTGTTCTGCCCGGCAGTCAGAGGTAAAGCCCTATCTCGCTCGGCTGTCCCTTCTCTCTCTCTTTCCCTCCCCTCCTCCCCCCTCCCCTACATATAATGAACACAGAGAGGGACGGCCGCGGATTAGCGCTGCGCCCGGGGCCGTGCGGCGGCGGGGCTCGCCTGCCCTGCGCGAGACCCGGGACCCCTCCTCTCCTCTCGGCGGCGGCGAGCTTCTTGCTTTCTTTCCCCTCCCCTTCTCGTCATCCCCCACCCTCCATCCCCCAACATAAAACCGAACGGCCCGAATTCCTTTCTAATGAAAGCAGCAGCTTCGCCGCAGCTCTTGGGGTGCGTGGCCAAGGCCGGGGGTGCTGGGGGCGGCCGAGGCCGAGGTCGAGCAGCCAGCCAGGACCCAGGACACGAGGTGCAAGCGCGCCAGGAGGGCCTAAGTCTCTGTTGCACCCTCACGACGCCGCCGTGCGAAATTAAAGTCGGGCTACAACAGATTTGCGAGCAAAAAAGGAGAGGGGCTGCAGTACAGCCGTCGGCACTGGGGTCTTGTCGGGACATGGGGTGCCGGGGGAGGCGGACGGGGTGCATCACGTCGGCCCGAGCACAACCCTCCCCCGTGTGAGCGCCCCGGGGCGTGCGGCAGGCAGGCACGCGGGACGAGGGCAGGGCCGCTCTGCTGCACGCTTTGTGCTCAAGTCGTAATAAAAGAAGATTTTGCAAAGCGTTCCGGACCAGACGGGCGATCTTCACTATTCGCAGCCGCCGGACAGGACGCGCGTTACAACAAACTCCCATCGCAGTCACTCAACGACTATTGGCCAAAATGCCGTAATGACCTGAAATTTTTCTTTGCCTAATAAAAATATACCGTCACAATTTTTATTTCTCCTCCATGGACAATTATTTTACAATTTTGTCGCGGTTTGTCTTCGCCGAGTTTGGTTTGCATCTGACGGCGACGCTACCTCGGCCAGGTGATTAATGGTGAACGGGAGGAGAGAGGCGGAGGGAGGGGAGGCGGAGGGGAGAGTGCACTGCCGGCGACGACGCCGCGCATATTTTACCCCGCTGCACAATATCGCACAGTGGCTCGGCGGCGTGCGGCTCGGCGCAGAGAGGAGGTGTAATTTCTGGAAGAGGCTGCTGCTGAGCTGAGGCGCCTCCTGAGCACTTGCGCACGCAGAGCAGAATGGAAGTAATCACTGAATGTACACGCAGTAGTTGGCGAGGGGCGCGCGCCCTGCCCGCGCCGGCCCTGCTGCCTCCGGAGCCCGGCGCTAGGTGTCGCTACCGTCGCCATCAGCTGATCAGATCAGCCGCTCAGTGCAGCGCAGGTGACAACAGAGTAACGGCCGGCCGCCTGCCTCGTGTGAACGCGTTCGTCGCGAAAATGTTTGTTACGTTTTGGTTCGAGTATGACTAGTTCGCTATGAAGAAGCAGTCGTAGTAACCCTTTTTGAAGTTGAAGAAGACGAGCTATGAAGTCTTCCAGAGATACAACCGACATCGGAACGCTACGTCCTGCTGCTTCCATCAGAGCCAGTTGGAGCCGAGCGGACGACGACGACATTAATCAAGTGGAAGAGATGGGAGCCTTTCGGTACGATCGAGACGTCCGTTTTATGGACACACGAGACTGACTAACTCCCGAAAATTGCCATAAAACGCGACGGTGGCGGCGGGACTGTGGAGGATGGGGGGATGGGATGAGTGTGGTGGTGACGAGCGTGGATGTCGCGACGCCGCCTTTATTGATCCATAACTGTCAGGCCGCAGGACGCGGGCCGCGCCAATGTGCTGACTGTCGATGTGGGGGAGGGGGAGCTGAGGGAGGCTACGACGGAGGCGAAGTGCAGGACAAGTGGGACAAGTGCAACACGACGCTTCGAACGCGTCCTATCGTGGGGTCCTCGGCCCCGGCCGCCTAGCCCTCTTCTCTCATCCGCCCGTAGAACTTCACTTTCATGACAAAAAATATAAATTACTAAATATATATCTTCATTACGAAGAGTCGCGTTGGGTGACATAACCTCAATCGCTTTTGTTTGCAAAGTACAAGTGGGACAAACTGTACTTCATGAATGATGAGTATTTTTGCGAAAGATGTAAATAAGACGAGGGTTAACATCTGCTGGACGACATTTCTCTTTGCGTTTCGCAAAAGACCTCATTCGCGGCTCTCAAACAGAAACTAAAGTACTTCCACTGCGAGTGGCAGGCCTCGCCCTTACCCTCGTCGCCGTGCTTGTCCTGCTGGGCGTGTTACCCGCCGTCCGGCTCAGCAGGAGGAGCCTCAGCAAATTTTGCTCGCGGTGCAGGCTTTGCTGTGCGGCGGCGTGCTGCAGGCGGGCCCGGCACTTTTGACACTGTCGCCTCGGCTAAATGAATAGGGCTCCCGACGGCGGGGCGGGGCCAGCAGGCTAGGCTCGGCGGGCACGCGTCCAGCCCGGAGTGTATGAATAAACATTGAATGCGAGTGCTCTCGCATGCTCCTGCGGCCGCGGCCCGGGCTTTGTGAATGGATGAAATGGGTGCCGAGCTGCGCCGAGCTACGCCCACTGTCCCCGCCCCGCACATTCACGTGCACCCCGGCCGGCCACACCCCTTCACACGCACGCATATTCTTCCCCCTGTCCGCAACCGCTTCCTCGTCCTCGTCCACACCTCCAGGACAAGCAAGCGAGGCGAGCTCGTTGATTTCCGGCGGCCGCTCTGTGTCGAGGAATTTTATATTAATTCTTTTGTTCGGGGCGACGGATCTTTTTCTCCTTCTCCTGCTCGGCGTGTCAAAGGTCGCGGATGGAGTGCAGCACACTGCCACAATAAACCCTCCTCTCTTCGTCCTCGACCTGGGATGGAGCTGCTCGAGGTTTCTCTGGCTGTGGACCCGCTTCATTCTTTTTCCGTCTTGTTTCGGACGCCGCGGGGCCGGACATGCAGGCTGCAGGGCTAGCTGGCCGGAGGTGGGGAGGAGAGGTCGGGGAGAAGGTTGTCCCGTGGAAAGCACTTACTCACTCGCGCGCCCCTGCAATGGCCTGTCGATGGGGGCTGGAATAAGATTTGGCTAACAGTGCAACGCGGCAGTGGTCCACCCTCGCCACCCCCTATAACCTATACACCC
>NW_026267608.1:23422-25822 GCF_000697945.3 Frankliniella occidentalis | reverse complement strand
CGCCCCGCCCCGCCCCTGCCCACCGCACCCTGCCCGCGGCGCGGCCCGCAGGACATCATTACCGCGGATAAAACTCAATCCGGCTGCAATCATTATGTGGGGCGTGTCCGCGGCGGCGTGCCTGTCGCCTGCAGAGCCAGATCTGGCCGCGGCATTAGTAGCGGCGGCGGCGCCGAGCTGGACCCAGCCAGAGCAGAGCCGCGGTCCACTTCCGATATGATTGTATTAAACGAAAGTATTTCGATAATCCTCGGCGCCTGCTCGATATCTGCAATGCATGGCATCCCTCGGCACCTCGAGTAGAGCGAAAGCTAATCATAGTTTTCCCACTCCTCACGTGTAGCGTTCAATTAATTCTGATTTTTAAACAGTCTCTAGTGGCTGTCTCTACCTGAAGGTAAAAGTTTCCCGCTTTGCTGAAGATTCACGGTTCCCGTTTCGGTGTTGATAAAGATTCTCGAATACGTTCCAGTTTTGATAAGCCGACTTTTTATAATCACTCAATTACCAGTCTATTGAATGCTCTACATTGTCAGTGCAGCGACGCTGGCAGATGTTTCCCGGCGGCCCCACCACCCCTTGGCGAGCAGCAGAGCAGCGGAACCGCCGCCGCTGTGGAACATCCGTGAAATTCGGCTAACGAGGCGCTATAAGACGGGGCGCGATAGTATAGTGTCCAATGCGACACCACGTCGAGCGGGGCGAGCTTGATGGGGGGTGGGGCCGGGGCGAGCGAGCGGGCAACAGATGTGTCGAGCAAGGCCCGAGCACAGCGGACTGGATTGTGCTCATCAGCGGTCATTAGAGCTGCGCACTCTAGTACTCGCCGCACCGCGTGGTGTTCATTTTCGCTTCGTTCTCGCGAAGGTCCAATAAGCGTAGTGGTGCTGATGTGTTCTGACGGAAGAGGGGGTAGGGGGAGAGGCAAAGGTCGGCGACCTATCGATAATACTCTAGCACACTGCGCTTCGAGTCTGCAGTCGCAGCCTTCGCGTCGCATATAACCACTATATGTATTTTACACAGAAAAGTTTTGTGGTCCCGCCGCATCCTCCTGTTTGATGGGGACAAAGCGACGGAGGGAGGGAGGGAGGTGAATCACCCTCCCGTGAGAGTACGGCGGGGGAGGTGAGTACCCTTTGTGCCACCCCGCTCCCCGCGCGCTTATTGCCGCGAGTTGCAATTCAATTTCTGCCCGTCGAGAGGTGGGTGGGGAGGTGCAGCCCCCGCGCCACACACCACACCGTTCCGGGCCGCGGCCCCGCGGCTCGGCGACCCTGCCCTGCTGCCCGTCGGGCCGCCCCCCGTCCACTCCGCTGCAGCTTACAGCCTCGGCTACAGCAACAATGAGAGGTGGTTGGTGGCTCCAGTTCACCATGAACAAGATGTCATTACAAAAGGGTGGGTCCCGTTTGGCTCAAAAGCGCTGGGCCGCGCACTGACGGCCACCCTGGTGCTAACGCACCTGGCGCGGGGCGCCCCGCGGCTGCAGCGCAGCGCGCCGCTGATTGCCGCTATTCACTGCCGCCCCTGTTGAACGGCATGCCCGTCCCTATGTCGTCCTGCCCTCCCCACGCTCCCCCTGTGTCCTCGTCCTCTTCGTTCTTCGGCCTGGTGAGGGTCCACGGCGGCGCACTTAGAGGGCTGCGATGTGTGAATGCAATTCTGATGGCCGTAAAAGTCGATCGACATGCCCCGGCCCTTGTACCCCGTCCAATCCCCAAGGGCGGCCCGGTAACGAAATTGGAACACTGGGACTTGAGCACGGCGGCGGGCGGCGGCGCGAGGGGTTGGGACGGGGCTGCGCCAGTGCACCCGGCGGACCCTCCAGCCTCCCCATCGCCCTGCATCCTGCGCCCCGCTGCCTTGCACCCCACACCCGGCCCTCTGCACCGCCCTCCCTCGGTCACCCTTAGGTCGCCCATGACGCGATGCTGGGGTAAATCCACATATGAGTTTGCCATAACGAACCTTCAACGCCCGCACCAGCTCCATGTAGCGTGGCGTGCTACTCGCTTTCTGGATGCACCATCAGTACTTCCTTCTCGTGCCGGGTGCGTCCCGGTCCGCCTCATAGCAGGAGGTCGCGAACCGCGGACACCATGGATACGGCCGGGGCCAGGCCGGGCTGGGCCGCCCCCGCAGCGACCCGCCGCCAACGCGCCGCCACACTGTTAGTCGAAACGGATGAAAAAGGGGGTCCGGGGTAGTATTTCCGGCCTCATCGGTGCTATTTACTACCTGTGAGAAATTGGTGTAACATGAGCCAACGTAGACCCATCATCCCGCCCATGACGGATGAATTGTGAATTTCTAAATCGGATGAGTTTCCCTCCGGGAACTGAGTAATGTGTGCCGCTTAACGGATGTTTCAGCCTCCCCCTATCGGCTGTAAGAATA
>NW_026267608.1:19161-23372 GCF_000697945.3 Frankliniella occidentalis | reverse complement strand
AACGCGATGCCTGCAGGCGGTATGAACGGATGGAAATACCTCAGGTGGGGACGGACAGCACATCCGCCATGCTACGATTACATGACTGATATAGATACGGAAAGTTGGCAGAAAACATCGCCGATCGAGGCAGTTATCCTGCACTGCCTCGAACGGATGAAAATACATACATTTCGACTAACAGTGCACTCCGCCAAGCGCGCCGCCACCCCGCCGCGCGCGCGCGCCGCCACCGGGGTAACTCCCGGATGAGCCGCGCCGGAGGAGACCGGCGGAGACCTGGCAGCCGGAGGAACTCGCGGAAATTTATGTGCTGGCCACGCGACCGTAATACGGGGCTCCTCTTGCAGCTCCTCCTCCTCTTCTTCCTCCGCCTCCCCTGAAGAGCTTGCCGAGCCCGCGGAGGGGAGAGGAGGGAGGGGTGTGTGTCGGTTGCGATAGTACCACGACGGCGAGGCTATGCTCCGGGGAGGCTTCCGCATTGCCGGCGGTGGATAAAGCCCTACCGAACAGGGCTCAGTGTATTTTGACAAACGCGTGAAAAGCATCAGACTCGTGGCGGCAGTCGTTCATCGGTCACTAGCGAATAATGCTGCGCAGACTGGCAAAAAAAACATCGGATGCCTGTTGCGAGGTCGAGAGACTCCACTCGCCAAAGTAATTAAATTATTCAGGTTTTATGTTTTCACTGCGCTCATTAGAATGCGCCGCCCCTCCCCGCCCAGGGTGCGTGGTGAGCTGCGCTGCACCCTCCCGAAAGGTAAATGGGCCGAGTCGAGGAGCCGACTCGGCTGCAGGCGTCGGACTATTACAACCATATTTTCTTTTTAATTTGCTTTCTGGCTCAGCAGAGCCAAGGCCTGGCGTTGCCGTCGCGGCGGGGGATGGGGATGGTGGTGGCTGCTCCCTATGGTCGCGGTGGTGGCGCCCCATCCCCTTCGGATCAGCGGCTGGTTATGACCAATAAAGTCATCCTCCTGTTGATAAGACCCCGGCCCCGGCCTGCTCTTGTCTTTGCCATGACTCAGCGCTGCATCGCATTATCTCCTCCCTCCCCCACCACCGCCAACCCCCACAGCCCCGCGGCGCCTCCAGGGGTTGGGGGTGGGACGCTCGCTCGGGTGGATGCCTGTGTATATCTCGACAGGGAGAGATACGGCGGCCCTCCTATTTACATTGAGCAGTGCAGCGTTCTCCAATTGTCAAAATCACGCGAGCGAGGCCAACGTTACAATGCAGGCCCGCCGGCCCTCCCCCTTCCCCTTGCCTCTGCCCCTTGCACCCCCCGGGGAAATGCGCGGTTATATTGCTCTGCTGCACGAAAGGCGGCGGACGAGTGCGAAGGGTACGTGGATATTCGTTTCAGCAACATGAGCGAAAAACTGATCAGATCGGATAAGATGGTACTTTAGCTCATCGGTCTGAAATTTGTTCCCTGCGTGTGCGCCCGCGTCTTCCTTTTTTTTTCGAAGAGATTCGCCGTCGTGCACAGTCGGTTCGTGTTACGGGAGGAAAGGGAAAAATGGAGACGCGTCGGGGTAGAGTAATGGTCCTGGTGCGGCTCGCCACTCCAATACGGGGAGATAAGCCACTGATTATAAAGTTAAAAATTACGGCGCGTCGGCGGGTTAGGATTCACCCCCCTCCCTCCCTCTTTTCCCCCAATCCCTTCCCTTTCTTCCCCTTTCCCATTATTTCCTGCGACGCGTGTGCTGTAAATGCGCGCGATTCTGTAAAACATTCACTGCGCCAGGCCGTGGCGCGGTGCGGCGGGGCGGGCGGCGGGGCGCGGCAGCGATGGGGTGGTTTCGGTGGGGTGAGGTGCCTTGTTTGAACAGAGCCGTCACCTCTTTTTATTGCCTCCTCGCCTCTCTCTTCCTCTTACTTCTTTAAATATAATCTGCAGCAAGGACCTTATTTGCAAAAGAACCTAAACAAGAATTATAAAATACGTCGTTAATTCACATGAATTGTGTCCATGGTGGAAGCACACAGCACACCCAACACGTTACACCACTGGAATTCATCTATCATTCAAAAAAAAAATGATCATTTTTCTCGTTTTTTTCCACTTTTATTTTTTTGACTCTTGCTGTGGATTACAGTACGTACGTCGTACGTTGATTGTGAAGCGGAAGGAGGGGAGGGGTGAGTGGGGAGGGAGCGAGGGGAAGGATGCGACCCGCAGAGAACTCGGCTCAGGGGTGTTAAATGGTCCTGCACCCCCTGGAGACAGGAACCATCAGCTCCCCAACACCACGCGCAGCGCGCCGCGCCGCGCCGCGGAGGGCCGGGCCACCCTCCACTTCACAATCAGTTGAAGTTCCCCATCCGCGTCGCGGGTCGCGGACTTTCGCTGCGCAGACTCAGCGCCCGGCGGCGCAGGTCGAGGGACATGGCGGCAGAGCAGAGCACCTCTTTGTGTCATGTCGCCTTCCCGTTCATCCCAGGAAACTTCTTTTGGGAGGGAAGCCAGTTCGATTTTACCGCGATGATAAAAATGGAACAATGCGCATCTTATGGAAAGCAGGTGGGTCTACTGGGGGCCGGTGGGGCCGGTGTGTGTCTGTGCAGCCGCGCCGTTAGGCAACCCACCGTGCGTCAAAAGGGGCCGGCCCGACGCCCGGTGGAGGGGCAGCCCAACTTACACACGACCTGCAGCCGCGCCGGGTAGGCAACCCATCGTGCTTCACTGGTGCTCGGCGAGCCGCGTGCAGGCGTCGGGTGTTGCCACGCGCCTCACACACCCCAAGCCTCACTCTCACTCCGCTCCCGCTTCACTCCGCCCCGCTTTACCCTACCTCGGCTCCCTAACCCCCTACCCCGCCTCTCCGCTGGCCGCTGACTGTCCAGGGTAGAGGCTTTTCGTCGTCACCCTCAAGGGCTTCCTCCTGGACCCCGTCGCCGCTCGGCTGGGTCTTGATTTCTCGGAAAGAGGGGGGCGCTCTAATGCGATAGCGGAGCGTTTTGCCGGAAACCCGATCCTTCTCCAGATGGAGGCTTGTCACACGACCCGGAGCATCATCAGGCCCGGCGCGGCCCAGACGGAAACTGTGGGGAGTCGAGTCGCACCTCCGCACTGGAAGAGCTGGGCTCCTCGCGCGAATATTTGCAGGAAGCCCAGTGCCTGGTTATTCCTGACATTTCGTCCGTTCCTCCGCCACTTCAGGTTCTCTCGGAGCCACTTCCAGGCCTCGCTCTGGGCGCCCCGGAGCGACTCCCGCCGATAAGGACGCTCCGGGGACACAAAAACATATGAAAAATGACCGACAACAGGAACCCTGCTCCGCCACTTACCATTTTACGTTTTTATTTTATACGGCCGGGCCCTGGCCTGCAGCCTGCCCAGCCTGCCCTGCCGCTCGCCCTGTGCTGCCCGGCAGGACTCCGGGAGGCCAGCGACGTATTTCATCCCAGTTTGTATAAAGGAGGGAAGACCCCCTGCGCCGCAGTCTCTCATACTTGACCTATCAGGAGGGGGTACACACACAACATGCTCAGGGGTTTATTTGTCTCGTTTTGACTGGAGGAAAAAAAATTAACGCGTCATGCGCTACACCTTGACTGTGGTGTAGTGGCTCACACCCGAGATAACTTACCCCTACTCTTTTACATAAACACATTTATTGCTCCGCTCCCTAGCCACAACGAGTTTCAAATTTGCGAAAATACATTTAAAATGCATTTAATTTTGTTTATAATTTTGGTGGCTTTTTTGGGACTTGTCGGGATTGAATTCTATCTGCAAAGTTCATTTTGTTTCTGTATGAATCTGCACGGTATCAAGATCCATTTTTCCGTGCCGCAGGCGGCGCAGGTCCCGGAGCCTGCGAAGTGAAGAAAGTTGAGCTGGCGAGGGTCCGGGGCCCTCCGGGGCAGTCCGAGGTGGGGTAGAGGGGCGCACGTCCTGAAGCCGCAGTCCACCCGCAGCCCAAGGGCCCGGCCCCGGGCCAGCCCGGGTGGACCCTCTGGGTGGACCGCACAGGCAGAAGGCTACGCCCACTTTGCCTTGCATCGGAAAACAAACATCCAGGGGTCCGTAACTTATCATAACGCAAACATACGTTAGTTACTGACTGTACCGAAATTGAAGTTATTTCTTAACGTTACGTTATTTATCGTATCAGTATGGCCTGCGTTATTTTTTATACGGTATCAAAATAACGAAGAAGTTTCGGGTACAGCCCTAAACTGTTAAGCATGTAACCAAC
>NW_026267608.1:17074-18174 GCF_000697945.3 Frankliniella occidentalis | reverse complement strand
AAGATGGCGGACGATAAAGGGCTTAAATGACTTTTCCTTCAAAAACTCCCGATTTTGACATGCGATGAGTCCCTCCCTACGTTTCATGGGTCGGAAAACGCGAATATAGGCACCAAAAGTCAATGCAGTCAACTGGAGTATCGTAATCCAAGATGGCGGCCACCCCCAGGGCGTAAATATAGACCTTTCGTAACTTGGTATATTGTGAAGTGCAGCGCATCCCTCATGTTTTCGGCGTCGACCAGCTCGGATATGGGACTTGGTAGTTCATTTGACCAACAGTAACGCTAGAAAACATTATTGTGGCCCACTACACTGATAGAAAGATGCCTTATTATCAAACACCGTTCGGGTGACTTCTGACTCTCTATTGTCGTCAAACAAGAAACAAAGCCCCAATATCTGGTGACATGCCTGACGAGGCTTAATTGGTGGCGTTGCGATGGCGAAACCAACGACAAAGTAGATAGGTTTTGCAAAGATTTAACAGTAAGGCCTCCGAGGAAAGCCACATGGACGCAATTTGCATTTGTCATAACTCTTTATAATGGTGTAATGGGTGTAATGAGAGTATCACAGAAGCCACAGTAATGTTTTCTAGCGTTACTGTTGGTCAAATGAATGAACTACCAAGTCCCATATCCGAGCTGGTCGACGCCGAAAACATGTGTAGGGATGCGCTGCACTTCACAATATACCAAGTTACGAAAGGTCTATATTTACGCCCTGGGGGCGGCCGCCATCTTGGATTACGGTTCTCCGGTTGACTGCATTGACTTTTGGTGCCTATATTCGCGTTCTCGCGTTGTTGAGAAAAATGGTTAAAGTGGCTTATACTTACTTTGATTTATGATGAAAGTTTTGTGACACATCGAGTTTTAGTTTTTAAGCTGTGGTGATTGCGCTTTCTCTGACCATCCAACTTTTGCCAATCGAATCTCTTCGACATGGCTGGGATGGATGACTATGAATTACCTATGTTTCAGTTGAAATTCTTTTACATACAACAATAGCTCTCTGTCACAATATATGTATATTTATAAGTTCTAGTTGCTACGGGGACTTATGGTTGTTTTGCTTACCCCAAAAAATTAGACAAT
>NW_026267608.1:13711-15407 GCF_000697945.3 Frankliniella occidentalis | reverse complement strand
GTTTCTGCGCTGCTTTTACGTGTCGCGCAGAAGTGTACAGCTCGTTTGCCTGGGCCGGCTGGGGCTCCCGCCGCGCCGCGCCGCCCGTGCCCTTTTAGTACGCTTGTTAAGCCATCCGAGCTTTCACTTTACCGTAGAGAAAAACCGTTTGGAGGGTATGTAGTACATACCCATAGGACACTTTTAAGAAGTGGTGCCCAAGCCTACTCCGCGTGGGGACCGCTCTACGGAGGGTTGCATACCCAGCAGGGGCAGGGGATTAAAAACCGCCTACAACATGGTCTGTCGGCCGGGAAGGGGTCGCAATGTATTCCCTCATGTAAACTGCACTAGAAAATTACTTCCCGAAAGTGATTAAAGCAGGTTGCCTACCTCTAGGCGTCAAAATATCACTAAAACCATAAAAATACACTAAAACGTGGGGTTTTGTTTCATCCGCGTCGGAGTGTCTGTGCATGAATGTGCGTATGTGTGCGCGTGTTGTGTGCGTGCTTGTGTAGGGCACCAGTGGGGTGGGCTTAAGTCAGTTTTTTCGGGTGTTAAATGGTTGGTATTTTCCAAAGAAGTTCTGGAAATCAACTTTTGACGCGTGTCGTGCAGCATTTGTCAACTGCCTTGTTATACGGTATGTGAACGCTACTGAAGTTGAGTGTGTTCGTTTTGAAGGCTAAGTTAACGTCCTATACCGCTCTAATCAAAGATGGCGGACGATAAAGGGCTTAAATGACTTTTCCTTCAAAAACTCCCGATTTTGACATGCGATGAGTCCCTCCCTACGTTTCATGGGTCGGAGAACGCGAATATAGGCACCAAAAGTCAATGCAGTCAACCGGAGAACCGTAATCCAAGATGGCGACCGCCCCCAGGGCGTAAATATAGACCTTTCGTAACTTGAACTTGGTATATTGTGAAGTGCAGCGCATCCCTACACATGTTTTCGGCGTCGACCAGCTCGGATATGTGTCTTGGTAGTTCATTTGACTAACCGTAACCCTAGAAAACATTACTGTGGCCCACTACACTGATAGAAAGATGCCTTATTATCAAACACCGTTCGGGTGACTTCTGACTGTCTATTGTTGTCAAACAAGAAACAAAGCCCCAGTATCTGGTGACATGCCTGCCGAGGCTTAATTGGTGGGGTTGCGATGGCGAAACCAACGACAAAGCAAATAGGTTTTGCAAAGATTTAACAGTAACGCCTCCGAGGAAAGCCACATGGACGCAATTTGCATTTGTCAGTATAACTCTTTCTAATGGTAGTGGGTGTAATGAGAGTACCACACAAGCCACAGTAATGTTTTCTAGCGTAACCGTTGGTCAAATGAACCACCAGGACACATATCCGAGCTGGTCGACGCCGAAAACATGTGTAGGGATGCGCTGCACTTCACAATATACCAAGTTCAAGTTACGAAAGGTCTATATTTACGCCCTGGGGGCGGTCGCCATCTTGGATTACGGTTCTCCGGTTGACTGCATTGACTTTTGGTGCCTATATTCGCGTTCTCCGACCCATGAAACGTAGGGAGGGACTCATCGCATGTCAAAATCGGGAGTTTTTGAAGGAAAAGTCATTTAAGCCCTTTATCGTCCGCCATCTTTGATTAGAGCGGTATAGGACGTTAACTTAGCCTTCAAAACGAACACACTCAACTTCAGTAGCGTTCACATACCGTATAACAAGGCAGTTGAC
>NW_026267608.1:10639-11476 GCF_000697945.3 Frankliniella occidentalis | reverse complement strand
GGGGCGGGGCGCGGCGCGGACGCGGTGGGGCGCGACAAACACGGCAGGTATTCGGTTTCACGGTGCCTGACCGCTGCTCGGTACCCTCTCGGTAACCCGCTCGGTGCCCGCGTGGTGCCCGCTCGCGGTGCCATCCCGCTTGCCCCGGCCGCCGCGCCATCTGCCTTTCGAGACTTCTTGGAGGGAGAGAGGTTCTCGGACCGAAGCAAAAACCACCGTCACCACCGCCGTCACGTCTCAACATAATACGACCATCCACAAGCGTGGTCGAAAGCCAAGGTACCTCCAAGTGTTATGAATATGCCATAATACCTTAAATCATTAGCAATAGATATAACTGCACTTATTTGTCCTTGAGAACTGGCACAAATTCGACACAGTTGTTCAAAGAGGCTTTTTCACCAGCTCACGGACGCGTGAATTTCCCAAGGAATTATCCAAGTTGTAATAAATTCCACGTACGTAATAAGTTAAATAAAACAATATCACTCACTCACTGCGTGCAAAAATAAATCCTTGGAAGGGCGGGCCATGCTTAGAAAACGCAGACGCGACGATTGTTGCGAGACTCCATGGAATCAGCAGGAATCTAAGATCAGTGGCTTTAGTTATTTGCGTTCGGTTTTGGCATGTGTTCCCTGTCTTTTTTGTCCATTTTGAGGCTTGAATAATATTAACAGTGTTGCCCAAGACGTTAGATCGTCCGGCCTGATACCTCCTGGAGGTCTGGAGGTCTCCAGCTCCAGCGCAGGGCGGGGCGGTGCTCGACATCTGCCGTCTCGGTCCAGTGGGCCGCGGCGCGTGTCCTGCCTGGAGTCGCGTGGCACGGGGGAGGGG
>NW_026267608.1:0-10589 GCF_000697945.3 Frankliniella occidentalis | reverse complement strand
TTAACTGTCGAGTTTCATTTAATTGTTACAGTTAGTAACGCACAATCATCCGTTTACTAAATTATTGTTAAATATGTAACGGGGATTGCGCTAACGTATACTTAAAGTTACATCGTATAACGTTAAGTGCCACGTACTCGTTACGAGTTTGACGTTCAACATTAACATTTAAATTAACGTTTAAGGCCCATTTTCAATAAGTTACGGACCCCTGCAAACATCCCAAAATTAAATGGGGGCTGTTTGGGCCGCGGTCCCCTAATTTACTCGGAGGAATGAGATGGGGAAGGAGGCTGGAGCGCCCCCCCCCCTCCCCCGTTTTTCCCAACGTCTTCATAGACACACCTGCCGCGGGGGTCGCCCCAGTTTAGAGCAGCAGCTGGGTGGGGGCGAGCTGGAAGTGATCGAGAAAGGGAAAGGGGGTGGGAGGAGGGTGGAGGCAGCCGCGGCCAGAACCCTGACAAATGCGTTAACGACCGGCATGCAGGACCTGTTCAGGCCGGACCTCCAATTCGCACCTTCGCGCCGCGTTATACTGCGCCACGCCACGCCACACATCACGGTGCAAACGTGCAATCAACTCGGTTGCACCGGGACAAGTTCACACCCGCGGGTGGCTACTGCGGGAGTGCGGTCGTGGCGATCATCAGCATGAGAGGCTGCGACTCGGAGGCCGGACTCTCCTGAAAACACTTGGAAACGGAGAGGCGTTTTCAGGGCGCGGAGGAAAGGAAAGTAATGCGATGCGACCCGAGGAGCGAGTGCCATACCCGCCGCATTGTCTCGCAATATCGTATTCCGGTGCCGGACCCTACCGGATCCGGCTGGACCCGACCCGCACGGCACACACGGCGCGTGATGCCAAATAAATCTCAACGTCTCGACGAACACGGAGTCCCGTCCCGCCTATGGCGCGCATGAGCGTATGACTTACTGCCCGCCGACACACATGCGGGCTGGTTAATTATTTTGATTGGAAAGCCGAGATTAGTATGCAAACAGAAGGGAGAGGGAGAGAAGGATATCTGCTATGCCCTCGGTACGCAAAACCTGAGAAGAGAGAGAGGGTAGGAAGGCGGTTGAGAGGGAGGGAGAGAGAACTAACTTTAGACGCGAAGACGGGGCAAATCACTAGCCATAAAAACAATCTCCCCGGACTGATAGCGTCAATGATGATAAATTGGTTACGAAAAACAGGGACACGACGAGAATGGCTGAAGGAGGAGGAGAGGAGGAGAAGGAACCGTGATGAATATCAGGGCACGAACACACGGCCCAATTATTTGTCCGCCTTCTCCGTCTCTCCTCCTCGCCCCGTTCGTGTTTTCTCTCCCTTGCTCCTCTTCTATCCTGGTCAGGTGACGACAGGTTCCAATTACCTCCGAGGCAGCGGTGGTAATGACAGCCCAGCTTATGTAGTTAACCTTACTAACGGCTGCGCCTCGGCTGGGCCTCGGCTGCGCTTCGGCTGTGCTTCGGCTGTGCTTCGTGCTTCGACGCGGGGCTTCGGCTCGGAACCGTCTGCCGTGTTCGAGTTCGGCATTCGCGCCGCCGATTGTTTTCCCGTGGAGCCTTACGCGAGTAGGCACGACCTCTCTCTTCCCCCTCCGGGGACGGGGATCGGTTCGGCTGGGTAGTTAGCATTTGTTTGATCTGGCGCTACCGACCGAGAGGGGAAGAGGGCGTTCCGGTGGATAATTCGCCGGTTCACTTGGTTTCCGGCGGTAATCTCTGCCCAGACTCAGGAGACTCCTCTCTGCTCTCCTCGGCTGCTTGTGTTTCTTTGAATACTTTACTTGTAATCACTCACAAAAAGCATTTGTTGAGCCAATCTTAGTTTTGTCTCGATTTAGAAACTGCTGAGGCAACCAAATGGTCCAGACGACAGTATTTCTTTATTTCTACCGCGAATCGGTTCGCTTTGCACCTATTCACGCGTGCAGATGACCCGTAAGTTCCTAATCCGGTTCTGGTCGTGTCCCTTGGAGCTGGCCATCAGTGGCTGAGTGTGTTTGGCGATCAAACCCCTCGACACTTCCCCCGAGACCCGGGAGTCCACAGCATTCCCGCGCAGTCCGTAAAAGCTCGGTGACTTCAACGCACGGTGCGACTGAAGATCATCTTTAGTGAAAACAATATTTTCTTTAGTTATTTGCGAGCGAATTGTGACCAATTCATTTCAAAACACAAGATTCCTCTGGGCTGATAAAGTGACGTGTGATTAAGGGACATATTGTGCATTTCAAAACCACGCCGTCGATAAAGTGAAGGGATGCATTTGTTTTTTCCCTTGTTGCTTGCTCTGCCACTTCCGAAGACAACCCCCTCCTCCCCTTCTTCTCTTTCCCTGCTCTTTGATCCTCGATGTCTCTTTTGAGATGAAACAGGAATTTTGATGGGGGACAGGGCTTTCGTCTGACAGGTTGTCTGAGGTAGGCGACCACTATCAACCTATCTTAATCCAGCCGAAGTGACTCACTCCTTGCTTTGTTTCTCTTATTCATATTTATTTTCCACACATAAGCTCTTCGACAGATTTCTAACATACTGTGACACTGCAGTCCGTGAGGTCCCCTGCTAAAATACGCATTGTACACAAGCGAAAATAGCCCGCGATTTCTCGCAAAATACTCTCACCTGACACCTGACACATTTGACACATTTGAACGGTAAGTGGCAGTGAAAGCGTTCGACAACGGTCCAAAACAATGATCTCCAACAATTCATTAAAATTTCACGCCGTCCCTAAATGAGCGCTGCTACCTTTAGCGCCTGCCGCTCTGCCTGTGTGGTCGGGCTCATAAATCCTGTGCTGATCTTGCCCGCCTCACCCACACACACTCCCACACTCCACGCCGCTTCGCTACCCGATTCCCCCTGACCTCCAAATGAAATAATAATAAGAAACAACAAGGAGACCAAACAAGCTTTGGCCACGGACGCAACCGAGTCGACAATGATTTAGAGAATCATAAAGTACAGCCATAAACTTGTGGAAAATATAATAACTCCAGACACGGCAGAGCTCACACACCGCCCCAGGTATGGTAGAATTGTGAGATGGAATGGTGCAAGCTTGAATTGTGGATCCCAGTGCAGCGATTTGTTGCGGGCAATCGCACCATGTGTGTAGTGGCAAGTGGCAGAGACTTCGTCAACTGTTTCCTTGATGTTTGAATTTAGTGACAGAAAAATGACTGGAGAAATAACTTGGCGTTATTTCGCTGAATCCCCAGGTTAATTTCTCTTTCTTCAAATAAAATCTGGGAGGCAATTATTTTGTTTAACGAGGGGCACATTAAAATTGTTCCACCCAAGCGATTTATTCATATGGAGGATGCGTGCGGCTGTCTCGTGCATTCGGTAGCGTTTTGGGAAGAGGCGTGGAGTGTGGGGCCCCTTTATCCGTACAAACACGCCTTTGGTCACGGGCCGTGGCTATGGGTATGGGTACTCTACCTAGGGAACCTGGAACACAAGATTTCAACTTCTAAGGAAAATTAGGGACAGCTCGCCGCCTGCCGTTGTTACCGACTTACACAAGGGGGTGCTTGTTCATAGCGAACTGGTGTCACCCATTTTTCGCGGGTCACGAAGAAGTCAGGCTGAGTTGGTGCCAGTTTATGCAAAATTTGTTGGGTACTTCGCAAGGGGTGGACTACTTGGATATTCCATGTACACGCTTAGAAATATTCCAAAAATATTCCAGATATTCCAAGAATATTCAAGATATTCCAAGAATATTCAAGATATTCCTCATAATATTCCAGATATTCCATGCACACCAAAAATTTGAGTGGTCCACCCTTGGCATTCGGCTCGAAATACACTCATCTCGATCCGAACCGCAGGGCCGTCATGTGGAGGTACGTAGTGGTATCACGCCGTGTCGGAGTGACTCCATCGTGGTGCCGCGAGCTTCTGTCCGACACGTGGTGGACATGCTGATGCCGCGGCCACCTTGTAGGCGCCTCGCACTTGCGCGGCAATTTGACTATAATTCACCCCCACCCTCTACTCACCCTCCCCTGCTGCGCCGGATGTGATGTGGACACAACTGTGTCGTCGGCAGGTTGACAACTTTATAAAAATATCCGAGTGCGACACCCGCCTGCTTGTGTCCTGTACGCCTTGGCATTCAGACCGCGGTGAAAGAGAGTTTCCAGTGAAAACAAATGACAGTGCCGCGCGTGTTTGTTAAAGGTGGGTGGGGTGACTTCCAGTTCCAGGGAGCGATACAAAAGGGCCCTGTCCGGTCCTGGAGATGTCGCGTCGAGCACGGGCCGCGCGGGGCGCGGGGGCTTCTCCTGGAGCAGCAGGGCGAGGCCCTTGTCCCCGATAGCGGGCTGTATTCTGTAACTCCGAGGTGATCGGAATGGAGATGCGATTGTTCGACTGACTAAAAGTCGATCCGATTGAGTTGCGTACCGGGCGCCTCAGAGTCACGTGGCCAGTCGTCAGAAAAATGAAAACACTCTCAAAGTAGACAACAACGGACAACTGTCATGGCCCCCTTACCGAAGGTATGGGGGCCTAACGTATGTCCTCCCTCCCAGCCGCACGCCTTAGGGGCGGGCTATCCTCCGCGCAAGCGCGGAACGCCGTGGTAACCGCATCATCACAGGCGCTAAACCTCTCGCGCTGGTATCGCATCAGCAGCGGGCAATAAAGGGGAGGACATACCAAACCAAACGTCCGCGCGCGGGTAACGCATCCGCGGCGCGGGAATAATGGTAGACCGTGGTACCGCTTCACTGGCCGGGCTCACCGCGCGGGTAGCGCATCCGCAGCGGGCTTATCTACAACCGTGGTACCGCTTCACAGGCAAGGCTCGCCGCGCGGGTAACGCATCCGCAGCGGGCCGTACACCGTACAGGGCCGTGGTTACCGCTCACAGGCCGGGCTCACCGCGCTGGTAAACGCATCAGCTGCGGGCCTATAGGTGCATACCGCGCACCGACCGGCAGAGCCTGGTCGGCGGGTTTAGGGCACTAGTGTGCCATGGGTAGCGTGACACTTCGGAGGTTCACTGGGGTTGAGCCGTTGGCAAGAAGGAAACTTCCAGGGTTGAAGAGAAGTTCAGTATATTCTACTAAAGATCTCTAGCCTGCCCTAACCTACAGCGACCTGCTCCCTCGAGAACTGGCCGCTGACTGACTCTCTGGCCCCGGTGTCGCATCCCTTTATATAGGGGCGAGCGAGCTCGTACCTGAGCGGAACCAGTGCGGGTGCCGAACCTTCCAGAACATTCTGGGTCCACCCACACAGCGAGCGGTTCCGTCACCGGGCCAGCCGCGCCGGTGCAATCTACCTGCGCGGCAATATTCAAAAGCTAACCCTACGACTAGCTTCCTCCCGCCACTGCGGTCCACTAGTGCTATGGAGAGACTCGCGAAGCGGGTCTCTACAACAACGTACACTCCCACATGTACAACAAGGAGGAGCACTTGAAATGGTGGTGCCGTCGCTCAGACACCTGGTGTGTCGTGTTGCGGGGGCGTTCAGACCCCTCGATAGGTTCTCATGGCGACTGCCAGCCCGCTGTCAGGTAGCCCCCCTCTCTCTATCCCCCTTCTCCGCGGCCGAGCGGCACGGCACGGGATGGGACGTGGCGTGCGTCGGCAAGGAGGCTCTCTTGTTCGTCAGGAGCGCGCAGACACATGGGCCGCTCGTGACTGGACTGGACGATGGCCGGGATATGATTCACTCCCTGGGCTGGGCAGTACCAGCCGCGCCCCGCGGAGGTACCTTCGCCTGCAGGTAGTACCCGCGGGTGCAGGACATGGTCCGACGGGTGGGGCGACAAATTGCACACGTCTTTGTGCAAACATGACTTCAGCGGAACGCAGTGTCAGTGAACACCTCCCTCTGCCCCTCGCCACGCCCCGGCACGCTCTAGGCCCGCATGGCACTCGGCACGGCGGCCGTGTGCCCGCAGGGACAAACACAGAAACATGACGGAGACTGAAAACAAAGCGAGAAGTGTGAACAAGCGTCATATACACAGCGAAGGGTTGGCCCCCGGCAGGCATACGGGCAGCACACGCACATCGTTGAGCGTCAAAGACATTACGCGCTGGTAGTGTACCCGTATTAATTATTATTTGGACGTTGTTCCGTGCCGGTCGAGCGGGGTGTCGCGCGAGTCTGGCTTTACTTTAGCTGTCGCTCCCATCTCGCCCTGCCCAAACTGCCCTAATGCCATATACAGCGAGGATTTATTCGCCAAAAACTGAGAGAGAAAACGGAGCCGCAAGGGAAATGTGCTTAGGCATAACGCGTGAAAGGAAATCTGAGCCGTGTGCGAGCGGGGGGCCGGGGCCGGGTGGGATCGGAATGATGACAGCACAGAGACTCCATTCTCAGGGCGGACGGAAGCGCGCGATGTTTGGGCAGCCAGGCACAGCCGGGCACAGCCGGGCACAAAGGGGATGAAAAGGTGTGAAAATAATGACGCCGCACTATGCTGTTGCCCCCTCACCACCCCTCCCTCCTCCCTCCTCCCTCTCACGCCCCCTGCAGCACCACCACCACCACCACCGTCTGTCTGTGGGGGAGGGGGGGGGGAGAATGTCGGTCTAACATATTGAAGAACGTAGACATTGCGAATCGGTTTCTATAGAGACGGCTACTCTGCGAAATTTAAACTGTGTAAATAGTAGATGACAGTAGTATTGACTGTAAAACGCACAGTCTTACACGGTAAATTCTAGAGGTGGGTGAAATCATTGGCCCCAAAACTCTCTCGATCTTCTGAGGCCGAGATGATTTGGCTTCCTCTGTAGTTTGCTAGTAATTTTCAGTTTAAACTGGCATCTTGTTACACGGGTACATTTACAGAAAACTTTTCTTGCGCCCCGCGACCACGTCGCTCCGCTTGACGGCGGGGGCGCGCACGCCGCCGCACAGAAGCCGAAAAGCGGCCCTGGTTGAATTAAAAAGGGGTGTGCGCAACGCACCCCCTCCCACTAGCGGACCCTGTGGTGCCGCGAGGAGGACCGAGAGAAGAATCAGGCCGGCAATTGTGCGTTTGTCACATTAGATGAGATTTATGATTATCCTGGCGGCGGGTCGCGCTGGTGGCGCGCGGCCGCGGCGTCGAGTGTGTGAAATCAAAATTTAACGCGCGGATTGATTCCATTCATTGGAGTCTCCTTTGGCGAGAAGAGAGGGGGGAGGAGAGAGAGTGAGCAAAAAATGAATGTCGCGTTCTTTGAGAGCCGCTAGCTTCTTTGTCATGCTATCAATCACAACCTCAGGTTTTGCAATCGTTGTTACACTGTTGTCGCCCTTCTGCGTTGCGTTCTCGCCAGACACCTGGCCAGAGTATTATCAACTATGATGATGTGCGGTGTGCATTTTCTCTCTACTCTGCTGCTTCTCCCTTACTTCGTCTGTTTTTCTCTGATGTTTGAACGTGGTCTGGGGCCTGCCGGTATCCCATGGTGCTCATTTGTGGTCAGCGCAGCACGCCTTGTCAGTCTGAGTAAGGATGCATCTCGGTGCACTCGGAGAAATGCAAGTGTTGTATGTAGAGGTGGAGATGAAGGACTATCCAGAACAGACGATCCAGTTGTGAACAAATGTCAAATCCTTGTTCAAATAGCCTCGGTCTCCCTTAGTTTAGTGCTGCCCTCATTTACTCCCTAGCCTCTTGTTTTTCAGCGATACAATGAACTATTTCCGAGTATCAATCGTGAGTTCCTGTAACTTAACTCTTCTTCCAACGCTCCACACCTTAGCTCCTCACTCGCTAACCGAGTGGAGGGGTATATTCACCAGGCCATCAACCTCCAGAGCAAACAAGACGATAATCTATACATCCTTGACCAATCTTGTGCAGGTGATTGTTCTCGGCAGGTAGGTGGGATGAGAGAGGAGAGGGGGCTTTACAGTGCGGCTCATATTCTGCTTCCTAACATTTGCCGTCTTCAAGGAAAACGCTTAAACCCAACTCTTCTTTTCTTTTGAAACAGTTTACATTCACTTAGCAATACTTCGCTCGCCTAAAACAAGCTTCAACCAAAGAAAAACAGGGTTATCACGTGTAAAACAATTCTTTGTCAATTTACTGCTCCTTAACAACGAATCTGATTTCGACAACCGTTAGGTCCATTTGCCTGACCGTTGCTATGCTGAGATAGCTATATCCATGCGGTAACCGATGACTTGACTTGACTTGACTATGAGGTGGGGGTAAAACAATTAAACGTGTTGCAGCGTTCGCAAAAGAAGAGCAGCAAAGTCCTGTCGAGTTGACCACACACACATACACACAGGTACGGCGCACAGTGCTGCCAGGCAGCGCCTCGCTTAGAGAGAACCATTACCGCAGAACGACCCATAACCCGTACGGCCCCGCGTTCGCGCTTGTATGTGGCAGCCAAGCCCGGACCTGAGCTGCTCTGTATTGTTCCCCCCAGCTGTTTATGGCCCGTATAAACATTCAATTTATGAGCGCATGATTTATTTCGACTGGCGTTGAAAATTTTTCCCAGCAGCTGTGTTGGCTTGACGACTGCCAATTTCGAACGGTGAGAAAGTCAATGCGCGGTACGGCCGTAGTCTCGCCCGCGGCCACTGCTGTCGTCGACGCGCGCAGGCTCTGCCGTGCTGTGCGGCAGCGTGCCAAGACTTGGAGGTGGCTCTCGTGGCTAGTGGAGGTAAAAGTGTGCAGACTTCTTGTCGGCAAAGCATTAGGAAGCTTCACACTGCTTTAATGCTTCTTTCTTGCCTCGATAGCCCACACACGTTAAATTAAAGTCTTCCGTAGTTAAATTTGGCTAATTAATGTTACTAAGAGGCCAGGAAGGGCTTCCCTCCCAAACCCTATACACACGAAAATGCGAAGTGTTGAGAAAACAACGTCTTCTAGCTGTACGGCCTCTATATCCCGTGTCGGATGGTTTCATTTCGCTTCACTCCGCTTCATTCTCTTTGGCAGGCTGCATGCTGCATCTGGATGTTTTTGTCTAATACCAAAATCAGAATAGCTTTCTGCACTAGTGTCTGCTAGCGATCGCATATCATGAACAGGCGAAGGAGGGGCATTAATTCCCCTTGCGGGTAGGTAGCAAACTGCTGCCATGAGAAAATGAGGGAGATGATCTAGAGAGGATGTCGTCCAACTCTAGCGGAGTCGTCCACAGTAGAGCAACCCACGCCGTTATTTGCGTAATGCAGTCTGCTGAGAAGAAAGGTATAAACAACAAGGTTGGGTTCGGGTCCCAATTTGATTTTTGGCCCCGAGCGTTGCGTGAATATGTGATCCGAGAGCCGACTTATTAAGTCATAAATTTCGTAGTGATCAGAGCTCTGGGTGGGAACCCTGACCAAGACTGGTCAGCTGGTCATGAAGGACTCATCGGATCGGACGGGAAAAGCTAGCAAGAATGGGGTGAGTGTAAGTACACTTACGACAAAACACCGACCCCTATGACGTCATCTGCCCGTGACAGATATTTTAGAGTTGCATATGGAGCCAACGCCCTCCGTGTATGCAGATGCACCATCCATAACAATTTGTTCTACAGGGGTTTTTCTTTTGCGCTTGTTGTATGTAATGTTGTTCGCTGCGAGCTGCAGTGTTAGCTCGGCGCTACAAGCTGTGCAAACACCTGAAGTTAACACGCGGCCTGCACCAGCACCGTCGGGTGACGTCCGGCCTTTATGTTGGACAACGTTGCTGACCCTGCATCCTCCCACTGTCAAAAATATTTTACCAATATACACCAAATGCAGAGTTGGTCTATGGAGGTGAGGTACGTGATCGTTGCACTTTCTTTTCTGTAGTGCCCATAAGACTCCAGGTCGGCTGCAGGCTATTTAACATGCCTTTACAGATTACTGTACTTGGCACCTCAATTCTGTGCTTTCCGTACACGAGCAGGCACGGACTTGGCCAGTGCTTGCCCTTCTTTTTTCTTGCAGTGTCGCCTGATTTGTTTCTAGTTAGCCACTTCTGTGCATCGTTTTCTGATTGGGCACGATTTTTACAGATCTTCTGCGCGATCCGCACCCGACCTGACCTAATCAGGCCGGTCGGCTGGCCTGCGGAAGCTGACAATTCGTCGCTTTGCCTCTCTGGTCCCGAACGTCATGTGCCATGTGTGTGTGTTCGAAAATTTATTTGTTGTATGCACCTATCTTGATTTGTCGTGGGGCCGGACGGGCCTGGCCGCCGTGGCTTCGGTTACGAGGTACTCGATCAAGCAGACAGTGGCCAAGCCACCTCAGGCCAAGCGTTGCTGTCCACGACCACGCGCTGCAGGGGGCGTGGCCAGACTGTAATCCAATTGGGAGGACGCCTGGCCTGGGGAACAAGGTGCAGTTGCCATTATTTATTTGCTGAATTTTAAAGCACACCACTGCAAACCTAACAGTGTACTTTGCATAACAATGTACGTGCACAATTTTTGTTATATGTGCCAGAGTGCTATGGTATGAGTAGCTTACATACTTTCTACTAGCACACTTTGTCTCGCACCCGTCTATACACGTGCTAAGTATACCGTCTACCCAAAAGAGGCCTCGTGGTTAGTCAAGTCAAGTTGTGTTTGTTTGCAGTGAACCCTTTAGATTGCTCCCCC
>NW_026267607.1:112499-112847 GCF_000697945.3 Frankliniella occidentalis | reverse complement strand
CCTCGGGTCCTCCCGGAGCGAGCCCTTGCGGCCACCCCTGCTCGGCCGGGGCTCCAGACTATAAATTGGGAGCCCCGAGCGGGAGCGGGACACTTGGTCCAGCACCCCACCTGAAGCTTGGATATACTGAACCTATGTAAGTGCTCTGGTTGGTATAGTCGGTTTTACTGTAAGTTGACATTATTAAAAGGTATAGCTCTTATATAATAACCTGACTCTGACTGCTTAGTTGCCGAGAGAACCCCCATCGATGTAACACTGCGCCCGTGGTGCCTAGCGGAACCCGGCAGCTTAGTCACTGCGCCCGTGGGTCTTATGGATCCCGGCAGCTGACGGTAGGGCTGACTT
>NW_026267607.1:95437-106839 GCF_000697945.3 Frankliniella occidentalis | reverse complement strand
GCGCTGGAGTTTAAAGAGTTTTCAGTCCCTTTGATTTCTATGGCAGATAGCGCTGCACATATCCGCAGGATATTTCCCGCGAGAGCGCTTCTGGCAAGAGACTAGGGCTTATGGATAGGCAACGGTGGGCGCCCGATCCGCTGCCGCGGCAAATGTTCGTCGCTATATCTCAGCCACCGCTGTGATTTTCGGGTCGTTTCAAAGTGCATTGGGCTCAGGAAGCTTGAGTGCATCGCCAAAATTCAAAAAAGGTGCCACTTGCCCCCCTCCCCGAGAGCTGGAGCCGAGCAAAAGCTGCCGAGCGTCATTCTCCCTACGGGGCCGCCCTCCGACCAGGCGCCGCCTAGAACCGTTCCGAAACGTTCTTTTCTGATTTCGCGTATTTCTCCAGATCTTTCGTCGCGAAGGGTCCGAATGATCTTTGAATAATAAAAGACAAATTTTCATAATGTTTTAATACTATATCCAGCCCAGATATACGATATTATTGAAGTTAGGTGCAAGGAGCAGTATAGGTTATGGTACTCGTAGAGCCGGCTGTTTGCAAACAGCCACGGGTCCGAGCGGAGCCTCTTCCCATTCAAGTAAGTGTTTTCGAGACATAAACACCTAACTCGTGGGTGTGAGCGATTAATATTTAATACATTTCTCACAAAAATGTTGTTGTTCACCCGCTTTTCGTAAAGGAAATAACGAAAATATCCGAGTCCATGCCGCCCTTCACAAACCACTTTGAATGTTTACACGCTGTCGTAATGATCCATTATCGTATAAACACCCAAAAGTTAAGTGTTAATGTCTCAAAAACACTTACTTGAATGAAAGGAGGCGTTAGAAGCTCCGCTCGGACCCGTGGCTGTTTGCAAACAGCCGGCTCTACGAGTACCATAACCTATACTGCTCCCTGCACCTAACTTCAATAATATCGTATATCTGGGCTGGATATAGTATTAAAACATTATGAAAATTTGTCTTTTATTATTCAAAGATCATTCGGACCCTTCGCGACGAAAGATCTGGAGAAATACGCGAAATCAGAAAAGAACGTTTCGGAACGGTTCTAGGCGGCGCCTGGTCGGAGGGCGGCCCCGTAGGGAGAATGACGCTCGGCAGCTTTTGCTCGGCTCCAGCTCTCGGGGAGGGGGGCAAGTGGCACCTTTTTTGAATTTTGGCGATGCACTCAAGCTTCCTGAGCCCAATGCACTTTGAAACGACCCGAAAATCGCAGCGGTGGCTGAGATATAGCGACGAACATTTGCCGCGGCAGCGGTTCGGGCGCCCACCGTTGCCTATCCATAAGCCCTAGTCTCTTGCTTCTGGCTTCCGACGAGAGACCGGCCGCCACAGGGCCGAGCTGCACCGGAAGCAGGCATGCCGTCCCAGAAGACGAAGAAGCCACACCTTTAATTTCACCCTGTATTAATAATATTACTCATACAGAGACGCAGCATTTCCGTCCTTCCTCAAGGACAACTGCGGAA
The DNA here is from genome assembly GCF_000697945.3 of Frankliniella occidentalis. NCBI lineage: Eukaryota > Metazoa > Arthropoda > Insecta > Thysanoptera > Thripidae > Frankliniella > Frankliniella occidentalis. Next base: position 105,358 of record NW_026267607.1, on the reverse strand, counting down.
TCCACACGCAGGCGTACCACCACTCTAGGTGAAGGGGCCACGTGTGACAAATCTACCTTGTTTTCAGATGAGTGTTACGAGATCCCTGTATTTTCTCATAACAAATTTACTATTCCGGCCATGAGTCAGGCCGCCATCACAGTGTCTGCGCGGAAGGCGACGCACTCCTTGCAGGGCCTGTACACGCTGGAGCCGCACGTAGGCAATACATCAGGACTCCTTGCCCCGCCTAGCCTGGTTGACATTCCTAGGGCAGGAAATTTCCAGGTTCTTGTAAATAATTATTTGCCCGAAGCACAGGTCATCAAGAAAAACACCAAAATCGGAGTACTTGTGCGCACAATTGTAGAGGACCCCCCGGTCCCTCACCGTGTCTGTTTTGTCCGCAGCGGCGCCCCACCCACTAATGGCGCGGCGGATGGCCCGGCCGCAGGCCATAAACCATCCGGACAGCCGACAGACGAACTGACCGACAATGACATGAAAGAGAGCCTTAACCTGACTCATCTCCCCCCCGCCTCTCGGGATAAAATTATTAAATTATTCTGTGAATATAAAGAAATATTCACTAAAACTGATGAATCTGTCGGGAAATTCCCTGACATTTATCATCACATTCCCACAGAGGAGGGTAAGATCGTGCGCCGCAAACCTTACCGCATCCCATATGCGGAGAGGTTAGCCTATCAAGCAGAAATTGATCGGCTTAAGCGCTTGGGAATTATTGTACGATCTACATCGGAATGGTGTAACCCTACAATATTCCTTCACAAGGTTCTACCTTGTGGCAGAGTCAAAAGCAAAATTATTCTTGATTCTCGCTCAATTAATCAGATTACTACGGACAGTGTTCCGTTTAAAACTAAGCGACTAGACGAGGCGTTAGATTTTCTATCTAACAAAACACACATTAGTAAATTTGATTTGGCCTCTGCATTCATGTCTGTCCCTATCAATCCTGACCATACCCACAAGCTTGCCTTTGAAGGCTTAAGAGGAGAAAAATGGGAATACGTTAGAGGTTGTTATGGTCTCAAATACCTACCCATGACTTTCTCCTGGGCTATGGACACAGCTACATCGACTATTCCCGACTGCTACCCGTATTTTGATGACGTCTGTCTGGCCAGCCATTCATTCGAACAGCACTTAAATTCAATGCGCTTACTATTTTCAAAATTAAAATCAAATAACCTAAAATTGCGCCTTGACAAAACTGAGGTGCTACCCCCTACCTTGTCATATTTGGGCTTTGAAATAACAAACGGCACAATAAGGCCACAAAAAGCTAAATTGGAGGCAATTAAAAAATGCCCCCCTCCGTCAGGTCCCCCACACCTGGCTAAAAAGGCTCTAAAAAGTTTCCTTGCTTTAACAAACTGGATACGTAAATTCATCCCTAATTATGCTACGCTCACCAAACCACTATATTACCTTACTAGGCCCTCTGCCGAGTGGAAATGGACCAAAGAGCATAATCAATTATTTGAAAAATTAAAAGATGAATTGACATCTGACAAGGTGGTCCTACACCTCCCAGACCTCTCTAAACCAATGACAATTATTGTAGATTCAAGTAATTATGGCCAGGGTGCTTTACTTTCTCAAACCGTGAACGGCCGCGAGAGAGTCATCGCTTATGCGTCCAGAAATATGAAACCATGTGAACTTAAACGCTCTGTTATTGAAAAAGAACTTTCTGGCGTATGTTGGGCCCTTAAACTGTGGCGAATGTACACAGCTGGTACAAAAACATATGTTAAAACTGACCATAAGCCACTCTTGACCTTACGGGACAAAGAATTATAGGAGCCCTATAATTCCCCCCTCCCTCCTTCCAGATTGTCCGCCCCGGACAATTTTACACGGGCACCCCGTGTCCATTCCCACTGGCCCAAAGGGTTTGCACCTATCCATGATAGGTCATGTTCTAAATACAAACTCGACTTTTGCCATTCAATAACTTGACCCAAAGACACACGCGTTAACCCCGATTGGTTGACGTAAAAGCTTGGTCCGACAAAACCTACACCGTTAACGAAACGGTTTGAGTTTTTTCCGTTAGTGACAAAATCAATCCGACGAATCCCTCTAACTTTAATTCAACTGCAGTTTTCGGTTAGTCGAACTCGCCATACCGAAACTTCAATCTCAACTAAGCGCAGGTGACCTTTTGGTATTATCCAATGTCGCTTTCCTAACTTCTAAGTTGTGGTTGCCAAAACCACAAGAGTGCTTGCGTCTAACTCGCGGTACTACTCGCCAAAAACTCGCGTCTAATCGACACATTTGCGTCAACCTGCGATTTTGGGCGCCCGACTCGTGATACTCGCGTTCAACTCACGATGCTCGCGTCTAACACGAGGCACTCGTCAGAATTCGCGCCAAATTTGCGCCTATTCGCAACATTCGCGGCAACTCGCGATACTGGCGCCCGACACGCAATACTCGCAGCACGGGCGCCTAACTCGTACTACTCGCAAACCACGCGCCGAATTCGCGATCAGCTCGCGCTCAAACTCGTTACGTTCGCGCCCACTCGCGATGTTCGCGTCACTTCGCGTCACTCACGAAATTCGCGGTACTGGCACCCGAGTCCTGATACTTGGGCCAAACGCGCTATGCTTGCGCCCAACTTGGGCAACTGGCCCAACCAAAACTTATCCTAAAATTTTAACACCGTCGATCGGCGACAATCGCGTACCGGTAGGACATAGGAATATCTCACTCCCCCTTTGTCCAAGCCGACAGCATCACCTGGCCCAGGGTCTCGGCCTTACGTACTAACCTACGGCTAACTTATTCCTAACTATAATTACTTCGCTTTTCAGGTAACAGGTGCGCGCTTCCAGGTTCACCTCTTTTCTTTTACTCGCATCCAGGGCTGAATTTTGGACAGCGGGGGTTGACAAGAGATCTACCTCAGCTGTGGTCCTTACGACTCTACTAGATGAGGTGGGCTGACGTCATCTTAATGTTGGTGACGGCCCGCCTTGCAGTACAACCAACATTTTCTCCTGCCGAATCTCTTTACCTCCCCCACCGCCCTCGCCGCCGGAGCGCGACGCTCGAGTCCCGCCCCTGGCGCGGCGCCTGGCAGCGCGGCTTCCCTCACGGCAACGCACCGCCCCGCCGGGCCTCGGGCCGCCTCGCCCCGCCGGGGCGAGCGCCATACTGTCCCGGGTCGGCCCTGCCGTATCACCACACCACGCCTCGCCCTGCCCCACCTGGCGGGCACGCGGGCCCGTGGCACACGAACTCCCGTTCCGAGTTCCATTCGATCTATCGAATTTTTCGAGAGCGGTTCCAGAGTCTCGAAGTATGGAGGCTTCGAATAGCGGTTGTTGGGCCAGCCTACGCCTTATTTCCCCCTCACTATTCTTGGGATCACCTGACTTGATCACGCATTTAACCACGTCCTTACTTCCTAATTCTCTATTTTCCCATCACTTACTACTCACATCTTTCTGAACTTTGCACCTGCTCCACCGCCAACATCGGTTTCTGCAGGAAGCGGGATTGGAAGTCCCGCCGGATCCGTATCCTTTTTCAAATTTGTTTGCAGGCTCGGGAGGGCATGCAGCTCCCGAGGGCGCCTCTGGGTATCCGTCTCCAATTTTAACTTTCCAGCTCACTACCTTCAGCTCATTACCTTAAAATCACAGCTCACTTCACTATTATTACTAATACCCCTTCTTAATCTAAACTTACATTTAAGCCACAGGCGCAGCTTACACCTGTGGGGACCCTGGGTTACACGCGTCCGTCGACTAGGACTACCACAAGTCCGCGGCTAGGAGTAAAGGATACTCGTTTCCCTTCCCTACGCACCATCTGCACAGAGTGCGACTTTACTCTGTGCGTCAGAGGACTCGGCCCGCACCGGCCGCTCCTCTCGCTAGGGAACCGCACTACTAGTACCATTCGCCCTGAGGGGGCACGTTATTCGCGCTCCCCCACGACGCGTACCCGTCTCGGCCACCCTGGCCGCCGGGGCTGCTGAAGCTGCCGGGGCCTCGCTAGGCCGGCGCCCCGCCCCGCTGAGGTCCCGCCTGCTGGCTCACACCTCCTGAGTCGCTTCCGTAACGTGTATACCTGCGTAACGGGCTTCTAATGCATCAATTTGCTCTTCATTAACCGCGACCTCACGGGCGTACTCGAAAGAAGTCGGCGTCTTCGAGAGCACGGCGCGACGCAGGGACGGCTTTAAACCATCTACGAAGCGGTCGCAGAGCATCTCATCCCAAAATTTGGCGACCGAGGGATTAGTGGGGCCACTCGCGTCTTCCGGCTGCAGCTTTGCAAACACGGTCTTAAGTCGCTCCGCGTAGGTGTCCACGTCCTCGTCGGCCCGCTGGGCGCACTGGGCGGCCCTGCGGCGGGTCACGGCGCGCAGCTCCCGCGAGCCGAAACGGGCTCGCAGAGCGATACACAGCTGCTCCCAGGTGCTGCACTTAGAGAGCTGCACCACCCGGAGAGCATCTCCACGGAGCTTAAGGCGCGCCGTTTCCAACCGCAGGTCCTGACCCCAACCGTTCGATTTTGCGGCCTGATCTATTGCAAACAAAAAGGATTCCAAAGTCGGCTCATCACCGCCTCTGAAAGCCTCGATGTTTTCTATTACTATGGTGTCGGACAGAAGCTTCTTCTTTCGACTAGCGGAGCTCTCATCCCCCTCAAAGCTTTCCACGGCGACACCGTCCCGTGCGTCCTCAAATTCCCCTTCGGTGTCAGAATTTTCACCGAACTCCATATTTCGTTGCCTACTAGAGGAGCGGTTACGCCCCTCTCCCGTCGCCACTCCACTCGGAGGCAGATCTGCCCTCGGCTTCCCTGGACCGGTCACCATTGCCGGTCCCGGCCCTGACAAGGACTTGGAGCCAACTCCCACCGGGGCAAGCTGCACCGGCGTGGACGTCACGACAGGATAGGGCGTCACCGTGCCCTGCGGGGGCGCGGTCGGCGCAGCCCCCACGACGAGCGCGGAGGTCGGCAGGCCGGGGCTTCCGAAATCGTCGCCAAAACCCTCCATCACGGTAGGCTCCGTCGGCATGCCCGTGAAGCCTACCTCACTCGGCGTCGACATCGTCTTACTTCCCCAAAATCCCTTCTCACTCGACGCTTTACCACACGGCTCGCCTCGCGTAGGTCGTCGAAGTTTTACCTGAAAATAAAAAGGGGGCGAATCAGCCAAGAAGCGCAACTAGAGAGCTAGCTCGCCCTCGCTAATCTCGCCCTCCGGATCCCGAAACGAGTCGAGCTGAGCCAGACCGCTCGCTCGCCTTGTTTCTCCTCCGGCACTAGATACAGTTCCACTCCCTTCTCCTACTCGTCGTAGGCAGAAGTGCAGCACGGCGGCCTCCTCCGCCGCCGCCACGCGTCACTGTTAGATCTGCCCTCCCCGCCTCCTTCCTTCCCTTCGCCCTGCTACTGCCACACTCCCGGGAAAACTTTGGAAAACAGAGTGAAAATATCCTCTTTTCCTAGATCGTACGCGTCATAATTTCAGGAACGGACTATACAATGCAAGCATTCGTCCGTTGGTAGCAGAAAGTAAATGATCCCTATCTCACTTCGGGTAACATTTACGATGCGACAGCCGGGTAGTGAAAAGGGTACCCGATATACGACAACGCACTACCAAAAATCGCGGACACTTGGCGATAACCGATTAGTCTAAGCGCGCTGCGCGATCAGCTCACGAAACCGGAAGGGCCTAAGTAGGCCTTCCCCCGAGCGCGCCGGCGCGGCGGTTACAAAGAGTAACCGGCGTTATACGAACAGAGCGGGATGCTACTCGTAGTCCTAGTGCCTAGACGAGTAGATGACCCCTGAGACTGAATTACGCTGTTTTCCATTTTCCCTGCGACCTGGCCCACTGCTTGAGCGATGCGTAATAACTTCAGGCAGTTGCCAAAGTCCCATCTGTACGACAGATATTTGCGACCTCACTTTCCAGCGACAAAGCAAATAACAATTTTGTCCCTATTGTCAGGAGGTGGCGAGGCAGGGAGAAAACGGCAACGAAACATTTCGGCTATAATCAACCCATCGTTGAACTTACAGTAACCCATGCTACCTTTTCTCATTCCCCAATGAGTCTCGCGCTCACCTAAGTTAAAGGATTAGCGCACTTTCCCTCCAAACCGAACACTGTAAAACCAACAGTTTGTACTGCGCGGTTTCAGAGAAAAGTAACAACACTGCAAAATAACTTTACCGAGATTCCCATTTTTTTCCTTGCATTTACTCGGGAAGAAAAACAAAGAAATGACCCGTTCCTTTTCCTTGCTTTTCTTACTTCACCAAATTCCAAATATTCTCAGCCCCAAGGGGTTTACACTGTAAAATTTGTCACTTTTCGCTTGGTGAACAAGATTAAATCGAGGGACAATCGGTGCGTGCGGTGGTCGTTACCCGGGTCCCGGGGATTGCCTAACTACTCGGGGCTCTCTACTGCCGCAGCCCCCCTCGGACCTACCCTGCAATAAAACGGTGTTAATGCAACGGGTCGGCCTGGGGTGTCCGCCTGAGGAGCGAGAAGGTAAGAAAGTGTTCGCGCCCCTCGGGTCCTCCTCTTCGTCCCGCCGCTATTTATTTTCTCCCTTTGTTTTCACTTACTGCCCTCCCAGGGCGCGGCACGGTGGACACCCTAGGGTAATTTTTCTCCTTGACACGTTTGGCGCCTTCCGTGGGCGACGATTGGACCGAGGTCGAGCGTCGAGATTTCCGGACGCTTCCTGTCGGTTTCTCCTCTGTTTGTACTGCTTGGGAGACCGGACAACAGAGAGGTGGCGACACGAGGCAGCCACGCCAGGCCACGCCACCCCCTCGTCCCCGTCGGTCACGCCCCAGAATCTCCCGGCACCGGGGCGCCCCAGAGCGTTATGGCATCCAAGCCTATGACGCTCCGCGAGAGAGATCCCGGGACAGCGTGTACTACCGAAACCGTCTTAAGGAAGTATCCTACTCTCTCCGACGGGCGACACCCGCGTCTCCACGCCGCCCCGGGCCGCGCGTGGTAGGGTGGCGAGGACACGGCTGTACGGTTTCAGGTGTTCTGCTGGGCACGTATACTCAGCAGACCAACCAATGTTATTCCGTCGGCACGCGTCCGCACCCTCACCGCGGCGGCCGCACCGGGCGGCAGCCAATGCCGAGGCTGACCGAACAAATCCCCCTAAGATCCTACAGGGTAGGCAACCTGCCGCACACTCCCCTTCCCCTCAGATTTCAGCCAGACGAAGACCGTTTCCACTCAGTCCTCCTCATCCGAGGTCAGCAGAATCGCCACCTCCTCTCCCAGCGCCTCGGCCCCGACGGCCATATTGGCCTCGGGCCGCGCGGCGTCCTGCGCCTGCAGCGCTTCCTGCCGCGACTGAAAGTCGCGAAACCTTTCCAGGACCTCTCCCCTCTGGATATCGTCATAATAACGCCAGATCATGAAGTCCCACACGGGGTGGTCACGCTGTTGTCGGGACAAGCCAATCATTAGCGGAAGCCCTCTCGCAACAAACTCTGACTGCGATCTAACCACTGCAGGCTCCGGGTGCTCGTCCGCGGACAGCACCGGAGTCTCCAGGGCCTCTACCATTAGGCGGCGCAGCTGCTCGTCGAGGCCGGGACAACTTCCCGCCAGCTCCCTCATCCTATGCTCGAACCATTCGAAAATAGGACCAGGAGGCCCCGGGAGCAAGTGAATGACTTCCTCCGGGAGTAGAAAATACATGTCCACACAGTCCTTAGTAGGCTCCCCCCGCTGCAGATCAGTCCCGTCCTTCAGATAATGACTGAAGGGGCAGACCCTCTGCCAGGGGCACTCGCCTCGACGCCCGTGAGCGCGAAATACCGCTTTGCACGGGGTGAGGGAAGCCTGACGCACCCTCGTCTCCATGTAAGTGGACTTGGTCCCCACCCCCGCCTCGGTGTCCGACAGGAACACCGAGCACGGCATGCCCATGGGCGCGAACCGCCTGCAGGTGGGGCAGTCCCACCTGCCTCTGGTCCTCCATTCGCGCCCGCAGGAGACGCACATGCAAGTGTCCTTGCACGTGCAGCCCTCCAACAGGTAGAACCGGTGGCGTCCGAGGCCGGGAGTCACTTTCGATGGCTCGTCCTCGGCCGCCCCGGGCTCCCCGTACACGCGGAGGAGGCAAACTGAGCACGCCATTTGCGCGCTCCTCTTGCGCACCCCCGCAGCCTCCTCTATTGAACAGATCTCCTTCCTCAAGACCTCGACCATTGCCTCAAACTCGGACGCTGAGTGAAGCGCTTCCGAGCCAATGCTCATTCTTTCACTAAGGGGGAATTAATCAAAGAACTCAACTTCCTAACTAACCTAGTAAAGCCGAACGTAAAGACGACTTTACCCTAACAATCGCACGAATGCGACTAGAGTTAATAATCGGGGCCTACGAACACAATTTCAAAAATCAACAGAGAACACAAATCTTAACAAAGTCAAAAACACAACCAGATCATGCAGCCCTTTGACTACAAATATTAAATGGAGTAGGCTGTAATTTACAAGCCTACCCCGCACCTCCACCAAAAATTAATGTTGTGCAAATCGTTATTTATTTCGTTTCCCGCCTCGTCGGGTCGCGACCGAACGCCGCGGCCCGGGCTTCGAAAAACTGTCCCGCGCACGCACACCTGTGCGGGCGCGGCCTCAGCCGGCCGGCCCAACCAAGGACTATTAAGTAGATGGACTACGCATTCTGGACCCCGCCGTGTAGCATTTACAACCGAGCATGTCACAGCCCCGGTGACAGGCCGGGACCCACTTCGGCTGCCTTCGGCTGCCACCAGCGGCAGACGGGGGCGTCTTCGGATGGCTTCGGGTTCTCCGCCAGCGCGATCCGGGCCGGCGGCATGCCGGCGGTCCGCGACTCGCCCGGAGCCGGGTCCCGAAGCCATCCGAAGACGCCCCCGGCTGGCGCTGGTGGCAGCCGAAGGCAGCCGAAGTGGGTCCCGGCCTGTCACCGGCCGGTTGACATGGCTGGTTGTAAATGCGCGCAGAAACTACCGAATGCGTAGTCCATCTACTTAATGGTCCTTGGGCCCAACTGCCGGCCGGTCTCAGGAGCCGCCGCGGGGCTTGGCGGGGCCCGCGGCGCGGGGGCGGCCTGCTGTGGCCGCCCCGAGCCCATCCCGGGGCTCCAGACACGAAGGCGAGTACCGTAAAAAGTACTATCGCCAACTCTACAACCGTACTAGTCATTGTCTCGGCTTAGAGGCGTGGTTTCGCGGTTAGCTCTCGGCCTGACGGGTCCCGATCACCCGAAGGGTCACGGGGCCGTAAGGGTTAAAGGTTAGCGCTCCACCGCGGCGTTGGCCTTAGCTGGCGCCGGTGATCGGGCTGACTAGGGGCGGTCGGAGACCTCCCCTGGCCCAGCCCTGCCTCAGACCAAAACACTGCCCAGTAAGGATTGCACATTTACATATTTACGACGATAAATAAAAGTGGGTGTAGCAAGTATGAGATCAACCGCACAAACATTAATCAACGGGCAACATGATCTAGTTATTAATTATATTTTCGACTTCTCGCACATTTTCATAACACTGCACTGCATATCACTTCGTCACTCACCAATCTCAGAATAACAAAACTGACACAGAGTCACAGAACAGTCGGATGGCACGAGGACATTCGCTGAGCAACTACTCTTGGCCGTCGCGCTGCTGCGGCGGGGAGGCGGACGACGTGTAGGAGGGCCTTCTCGTAGTCCGGACTCGTGGCGGCGGCGGGCGGCTCGGCGGCGCGGTGCGACGGTCCGATCTGAACTGTCCTCCTCAGCTCTGCCTGACACTGCGTCCCGCAGTCAACTGCGTTCCGAAGTGAACTGAACTCCGAGCCGTCGCGGTGCCTTATATTTCGCACCCCCGTGCCACATGTCTATTACCAGGTAATCCGGG
>NW_026267607.1:92880-95142 GCF_000697945.3 Frankliniella occidentalis | reverse complement strand
AATCCCAGATTTGGATTCTTCTTGCAAAATTAAAAAGGAAATGTCTTATGCTCAGATCCGATCAGAGTCAAAATGGCAAAGTTAATAGAAACCAAATGGGTAAAAGTGTGCCAAAACGACCAAATTGTCAATTCGGAGGGGGATAACTCCAAATTGAACGTTCGGAGGGTGCGTTTTATTCGTCTCGGCGAGATACGACCCTGAAACCCTTCGGGTTATGAGCGAAAACTGCCGTCAGAATTCACCTCCGACGCACCGTTTGGCCGCCAGAGGCGATTTAACACTTTATTGAACATTTCAACATAACTCTGCCATTTCGATTCCGATCATCTTTGGGCATAAAACATTTTCGTTTTCTTTTGTCAAGATGAACCCGAAACATTGGCCACCTTTGCACATTTCTCCCAAACCATACTACACTCGCCTCCTCCAGCTTACGTTAGTAAACACGTAAACCATTCCAAATATCACTTTCGTTCCTTCTCATCGGACACTCGCGAAACTTCGCAGGCTAAGTTCCGCAACTCTAAAACTAAAAGTAAAACACTCGGTTTGACTATCTGACATTTTAATAACTGCTGAGAAGGAGAAGGTATCAAAGTCTTCAGGTGAGCGCAAGAGCCACTTGCGCTCCCCCTCCCCTCGAGCGCCGTGCTACCAACCTACCGCCACCAAACTACGAATTCAAATGAAACGATCGCTTATTTCAAACATCTTATATTTAACTTCTAAACTAAACTCGATACGACCCGATGTATACTGATGCTTCGTGCGCAGTTTGAAGTCAATTGAAGTTGCCATCTTTGAGAAACGTGTGTGATTTCAGATAGACAGACAGACAGACAGACAGACAGACACACAACCAAAGAGTTCCCTGCACCTCATGACAGCAAAGGCTTCGCTAACGCTCAGCCAAAAACGATTTTTTTCCGATTTTTTGAGTTGAATTTAGAGGTCGCGCATGAATTTTTAACGTTTTTTAACAAAACAACTGCGATTTTACGGAAATTGGCGAGTTGCAGCTTCCTCTGGACGGTCCCACACTGTTCTGATTCTGCATACTGTTTCCCTTTGTCCCTCTCTCGCCCCTATCACTTTGCGGGCGTCCGAACCGCATGCTCACTTCATTTTTATAGCCCAAAAGGGATTTATAATAACTCAAATTGCGTCTGTGAGGAGTACCTTAACTAGCAACGAACATTACACCAAAACAATAGAGTAATGTTGAATTCTTGCCGCCGGGGTCAGCGCTACGCGCTCTATCGGCCGAACGGCTGTTAGTGGGATTTTCACATATTTTATGGCAATTTTTTTTTACTTTTGGTTTTAAACCTGTGTCATTTAAAATAGCTGATTGGGAATAAAGTAAACTGTACATTCTAACTGTACTGTTATTGCCCGCAGCAATAATGGTACACTGTTAAAAAATTGTTGTAAATTTAGAACACATTTGATGCAAAGTTTGATAGCAACAAATGTTGATAAAAATCAAAACATGTTTTAATACAACAACATTCACAAAATTTTCTGAAACAGTTTTTAATTTCAAGACAGTGGTCATTTACGTCTACTAGCACCATAAGTTTGTAATAACACAAACTTGTTCGTTCTGTGACGATATATCTTGCTACTATCAAACATTCCAACGGTTTTGTTGTAGTATTACAACATGGTGAAAAGTAGGAATCGTTGTTATGGACCACTACGGTCAAAATAGAAGGAACTTTGTCACATGTCAATGAAAACGAATGGTAGTGTTTATTTAACAAGCTAGTCATCACAGAGAGTATGATAATTTCACAACTTTTTTCAACTGTGTATGGCTCTGAACCACCGTTTCGGACTTTACTTTCTTCTCTTGGGGTATAATTTTACAGGGGTCAAAGGCTGTTAAGACACCCCGCAAAGTGATAGGGGCAAGAGAGGGATGGGGGGGAACAGTGTGCGTCATCAGAATGATGAGGGAGTGTCCAGGGGAGGCTGTAACTCGCTAATTCCGTCAAAATCGCAGTTTTTGTGTTAAAAAACGTTAAAAATTCATGCGCGACCTCTAAATTCAACTCAAAAAATCGGAAAAAAATAGTTTTAGTATCTACTAGTCAGTCCGTTTACTGCGGCAATGTGTCCCGAGCACTTTTTGAAAACAGCATTTTTTTGGGACGGTCTACCTGACGGGTCCCGATCACCCGAAGGGTCACGGGGCCGTAAGGGTTAAAGGTTAGCGCTCCACCGCGGCGTTGGCCTTAGCTGGCGCCGGTGATC
>NW_026267607.1:83808-88911 GCF_000697945.3 Frankliniella occidentalis | reverse complement strand
GGTGTGAGGTGAGGTGAGGTGGGGTGGGGTGAGGTGGGGCTGGGTGAGGCTGACGAGCGACAGGTCACACTGCTGGCACTGGCTCGCGGCCCCGCGTTTAGCGAGCTGGCTGTCAAACTATGCCTCCCCGAGTCTATCGGCCTATGGCTAGCCTTGCCCCCCCCCCTCTGACTGTGCGGTGCTCATAACACGGGGGCCTGCGCGAGCAAACACCTGCTGGTGGAGGGGGAGGAGGGGTTAGCGAAACGAGCCACCTGACTGCAATCAAGTGTTTACGCCGGCCGTGCGAGGCTCGTCAGGGGCTCGGCTCAGCTGGGCACGGTGAGGGGGGGGGGGGGTATACCGGTCAGTTACCGGGCGATAGCGCCACACGGTATACTGCGCGGGGTGTCAGAGTAGGGGAGGGTACCCGACACCAGCTTAACACGACCCCCACGCAGGGCAGGCGGCGGCTGTAGCGACCCCACACACCCCCGGGGGGCTTGGGTAGTAGCCGCGCTGGTACCATGCTGGTACCATGCTGGTACCATGCTGGTACCCGGTCCAGCCCGCCGCCGAGGGGAGTGCCCCCTGCCCTGCCGCGCCCCCGCGCGCCCGACCCCACCAGCGCAGCCCAAATTAAAGCTAAGTCCCCTCCGAGCCGGCGAGCCGCGCGCTGCAAGTCTGCTGTGCCCGGGGACCGGCCCCTCGCTTTGCATTCAGCGACACATTCCCAGGAAATTAGACAGCTAGCAGTGCGCTGCTGGGTGGGAGGGTCCACGACCGACGCGGCGGGGCGGCCGATCAGCTCACCGGGAGCGTCCCCAGGGCGGCTGCCTGTGTCGGAGGCAGAACAAGCAAAGGCGCTGCTGGGCAGCACAGCCCCGCACAGCCCGGCACAGCCCCCCTCCGGTGTCGCACAAGGGCGCGGCGACGGGTCCGGTTCTATGGGGGAGGAAACGGAGGAAAAGTGGAGGGAGTGGGAGGGGCCGTTGCTGACCGAACGACACGTGGCAGCTCCTCCCGAAGGGGCGGAGGGCGAGCGCTCACACACACACACACACACACACACACACACACACACACACACACACACACACACACACACACACACACACACACAGCCTCCCCTCCCATGTGTGAATATGAACATGTATGTGAGGTAAGGAGAACTCTAGTGCGACACGACGACAGGGTGAGTTCACTGTAAACTGGTTGGCGTTCTTCTTCTCAAGAAGACCTCATCTTGGCGCCTTTGAACGCCAAAATGTTGGCGTTCATCCTCTCAGTACGCCAAATTTCGTCGAAGAACGCCAATATTTGAGCGTCATAAGACGCCAACCGGGTAAACGTGTTATGCTCTGCGAGAGCTTACAGCCGCTCAGAGGATGTAAGCGTGCCTCTGATCGGCTCCGAACAAGACCCAAACAGGGAGGTATGCCGCTCTCCGCCGAGTTCTCCGCCGCCGCCGGGTGTTGCATTGCATCTACTACTCCTGCTGTTGGGTCTGTTCCGACGTGAGATGTTCCGAGTAGTTCAGCAATGGCTTTGCCGGCGGCCGGGAAACTTATTGGCGCTCCTGCGACTGCAGCAGGCGGGGCGCGTCGGCGGCACTTCTGATCGGACAAGTCGAGGACGGGCGGCGGCGGCAGACTTTGGCAGAGTCGATCGACGTCGTCGACGGCGCAGCTTCGGCTTCGTTTTCCAGTTTTCCATTTCCGGCGGGGCCGGCGGCGCGGCGCGGGTCTCTCGTTCTGTTCAAGTTGAAGTAATCTGGAGGAGTAGTGTCGGGACAGGCGGGTGCGCGGGCGAGGTGGTGGCGCTCCGCTCGCTCTCCCCGGGGAACAAAGATGCCAGAGGAGGAAGTCGCGGCAGCAGGGGCTGGAGGAGGTGGGGCGCTGGAAATGATAAGAAGAGACCCACCCCCGCCCCTGATCCACTGCGGCAGCGGCGAACCGTTCAAAGGAGAGGAAAGTCCTCGTCCCCGAGCGCATCTGTGAGGTCAGAAGGGCCACACGGGGACCCTCCCCTCGACGTGGAGGTCGGCGACCCGATCAAGCGGGCCACGCACCCACACACCCCACCTTCAGCAGCACAGAGGTCGACGACCTCCGGACCCGCGCGGGTGACACGCCTGCCTGGAGCTTTCGGCCTTCGACACCAGAAAGAAACGAGGAAACAGCGGCAGGGCCAAGAAACGCCCAACAACATGTCGATCGAGTTTCCCGCTCCAGCAGGAAAATGGAATGAAATTGGTCCCCGCCATTCGGGTCGCCGACCCGCGCGGCTTTGCGTCCCAAACAATGGACTCACCCTGGCGCGCGCCACGGGCGGGCCCCCCGCCCCGCGCCTCGCCGGCCCGGGAAATCAAGCGAAAATGTAATTCTTTCACGTTCACGGGATTCGTTTCCTTTCCGCTAGCCCCATCCCGAAGGGCCCCTCGCGGTCGGCCCCAACCCCGACGCCCCGGCCGGGCACGGCGATACCCCACGTTCCGCATCGCCCATCCGCAACTCCATTTCCGACTTCCGGCGCAACTGACTCTGCTGCGACGACAGAGGAGCGGTCAGTGAGCAAAGCGGTAGTAAAAACAAGACGAATTGGACGAACTGCATCGTCGGCCCGGAAAGCAACCTAAACTGGGATCAGAGAGACATTCCTCGTGGTCCGCTCGACCGCGGCCCGGTGAGTAACCCCCAGCAAACAACATAACCTCAACATAACCTAACCTAAATACTCGCCGCGCTAATAGATGCTCAGAGAGATTTGCTCTCATTCTGCCTTGGTTGGTCTTTATGGTCAAGCGCCCCGATCAAAAGGTTATCTTGTTCAGAATACCTTCTGCATTATCCAGAAATAAACAAGTTTGAAAGAAACTGTTTGACTTGGAAGTCACGTTGAACTAACCTTTTTTAGCCGGTCGTCAGGTGATGATTTATTCGCTCTCTTCCCAACGATTCGCAGTTGTCAGTTGATTCTTCCACTTGCCCCGATGTAGACAACTTTTAATCGACAATGAACGTCACGTTTGTACTAGTTGCTCCTAGTTCCACGTTTGGCGATTCGAAAAATGTTTGTCCTCTGTTGGGTTGGGCTTGCCATTTTTGCCTTGATTTTGAGAGCTCACGGTAGTGTTTTAGCAAACGAGGGTTCCAGCCCCGCCCGTCCCCGCTAGCTGCTACCTAGCCTCACGAGCCAGCCTTGCCCGACGTTTTGTTCTTGTTTTTGATTTCCCGATTTTTAATGTTTATTGATTTTCGCTAGCTTTCAAATCATCCGTCGACTGCCTTGCTACAGGCCAGCTGGCCAGTTTTTTAATCGAGAGTTAAAGCAATGACACCTTACATTACTCATGTATAGTTATGTTTAGATATGTCTAGGTGTAAGGTTGTAAGGTATCATCTGCTAAAAACGGAGCGCGCGCGGGAGGGATCAGCCTCAGACAACAACCTTTCTGCTGGAGCTGGAGGGCGTCGATCGCAGGCCGGCCGCTTTGTTGTGATCTGGAAGATAAGATGAGGGGAGGGAGAGGAGCCGGCTCGCCCGCCGCCATGGTGTCGCCATCGCGGTCTGAACTCGCGGGTTAATCGAAACCCCGGAACCCCGCACACCGATATATCAAAGGCGTTTACCTTGATCGGATATCTAGTAAGTCCCGAAAATATGTTGAGGTAATTATTACGTGCAGTACCGAGCCCAAACGGAATAGAGAAGGCGTACTCGGATATACCAGGTCTGATTAACCCCGCTCACTTCTGTACTATGCTGTACCGCGTGCACGAGTGCTGACGGGCTTGCCTATCGCCCCTGTCCACGGTGCCTTACGAGGCGAGTGAGTAGGCAACCCGCCCGCACTAGTGTCGTGCATACGGTACAGCATAACTACAGAAGTGAGCGGGGTTAATCAGCAACTTGGAATAGGGGCCGCCCAGGCCAGGGCGAGAGCATTCGAGGTTGGTATGCGAACCGTATGCGAGCCGGCGGGGGCCCTGCCGTACGGCATGCGGCACAGCGTGCAGCACGGCATGCAGGCAGGAGGTCAAGAGGACCCCCCCCCCCCCCCCCCCCCCCCCCCCCCCCGTCAGCCCAAATCGCCCATAGGGTAGGTAGGTTATTAATCCTACAAAACTCTTTGAAATAGGAAACCCACACTAAATCACCTCTCGACGCAGAAAGTGTAGCTTCTGCATCGCGTTCAACAATGCGTAAAGGCTCTCGAATAATAATTTCCGTGTTTATATAGTGCGAAAATAAGAAAACATCAGTCAAATATTCTTTTCGCACCATAAAAACTCTATGATAATGTACATTATATGACATACCAGATGCTACCATCCACTATTAACGCGAGGATAGACTCAAGATGTTATGCTACATCGTTTTTTTTTTACATATTCCGGTTCACTGAAGTGTACGGAACACATTGGCATCGCTGTTTGTCCCGAAAATACAACGAGTGAATTGTCCAGCGCGTTCAAACTTTCTTTTCGCTCTCCTGAGAATTCTCAAAAAGCGACATCGGCCCTTCTTAATAAGCAGCGCGTGACATCGAGCCGTCTTCTCCGCCGCCGCCAGACATCGGCCTTTTTTAAAAAGCACGGCGCGACATCGGCCTTTATTCCTAGGACCCATCGTAATATTGCCAAAAATAGTACCTTTAGGGGCCAGTCGCGCCCTTGTAAAGGCACCATTTCACCAACGCCTGTACAAAAGCATTAGATAGCACCTTTTGTTTTTCCAGTGTAGTGGCGGCGCTGTACGGTCGGCTCGCGGCGGGGCAAGCGCTCTCTGGAGGGGGGATGCGCTACCTCACCTCAGTGAACTGCGCAAAGCACCCGAGTTTCCAGGCCAGATTCCTACAAACAATCCAATATAACAAGAGGCTCTGAACCGCTGCCCCCCCCCTTTTCCCCCCTCTAGGGTATGTCGATGGTAGGGGCCATCTCTTTCTATATCTGCTCCTTCCGTCTTTCTAAATGACCCTTTGTAGCCGCGTGCCGCGCCGTAGCCGCAAACGTCCGGCCTTAGCGCCTCATCCCCTCGTGCCTGCTTATCGCGCCCGGTGGCTCCGTGTTCATTGAGGAGAGAGAGAGAGAGAGAGAGAGAGAGAGAGAGAGAGAGAGA
>NW_026267607.1:80709-83758 GCF_000697945.3 Frankliniella occidentalis | reverse complement strand
GCGGCATGCCGGCGGTCCGCGACTCGCCCGGAGCCGGGTCCCGAAGCCATCCGAAGACGCCCCCGGCTGGCGCTGGTGGCAGCCGAAGGCAGCCGAAGTGGGTCCCGGCCTGTCACCGGCCGGTTGACATGGCTGGTTGTAAATGCGCGCAGAAACTACCGAATGCGTAGTCCATCTACTTAATGGTCCTTGGGCCCAACTGCCGGCCGGTCTCAGGAGCCGCCGCGGGGCTTGGCGGGGCCCGCGGCGCGGGGGCGGCCTGCTGTGGCCGCCCCGAGCCCATCCCGGGGCTCCAGACACGAAGGCGAGTACCGTAAAAAGTACTATCGCCAACTCTACAACCGTACTAGTCATTGTCTCGGCTTAGAGGCGTGGTTTCGCGGTTAGCTCTCGGCCTGACGGGTCCCGATCACCCGAAGGGTCACGGGGCCGTAAGGGTTAAAGGTTAGCGCTCCACCGCGGCGTTGGCCTTAGCTGGCGCCGGTGATCGGGCTGACTAGGGGCGGTCGGAGACCTCCCCTGGCCCAGCCCTGCCTCAGACCAAAACACTGCCCAGTAAGGATTGCACATTTACATATTTACGACGATAAATAAAAGTGGGTGTAGCAAGTATGAGATCAACCGCACAAACATTAATCAACGGGCAACATGATCTAGTTATTAATTATATTTTCGACTTCTCGCACATTTTCATAACACTGCACTGCATATCACTTCGTCACTCACCAATCTCAGAATAACAAAACTGACACAGAGTCACAGAACAGTCGGATGGCACGAGGACATTCGCTGAGCAACTACTCTTGGCCGTCGCGCTGCTGCGGCGGGGAGGCGGACGACGTGTAGGAGGGCCTTCTCGTAGTCCGGACTCGTGGCGGCGGCGGGCGGCTCGGCGGCGCGGTGCGACGGTCCGATCTGAACTGTCCTCCTCAGCTCTGCCTGACACTGCGTCCCGCAGTCAACTGCGTTCCGAAGTGAACTGAACTCCGAGCCGTCGCGGTGCCTTATATTTCGCACCCCCGTGCCACATGTCTATTACCAGGTAATCCGGGCCGGGCCGCCGGCAGAGGGGATGCGTCCGCGTCGCTCCCACGCACTGACAGAGACAAGTATATGGCCATAGGGCAGTGGGACAGGTGTCGATGGCGCACAGGTGCCATCCCTGAGCGAACGCAGCCCCTCCAGCCGGGCGGCCGAAGCTTCGAGAACGATGTGACTGGCGCGTGGCGCAATACCACGGCCTTGACAAAAACGCGCAGTTACGCCCCGGTCTCCGGATTACCCGTTTACAGATAATTCATTCATCTTACAACTTACATCCTAAGGCGACCAGACGTCTCGAACCAATACCATCATTTGTACCTGCTCGACCTGCTTACAGGAAGCAGGAATGTGTGCACCACTCACGCCAAATGAGACAAATCGTTTACCGCGAAACTACTGAGCCAAATCACCCCATTCTGAGTCCTCATGACAAGCAAGGCCAGCCGCGCGGGCTGCCAGCGCCCGGGCGCAGGTTGCCTACCTTCAGGCGCTCGGTGCGCTTCCGGCGCGGCCCGGAGAGGCCGGCGGCCGCTGCCTCCGCCTCTCCCTGTTCAGCCCCAAACCGACGAAGTCACTGGCCACCGGTCACCGCTCTGTAAATACTAACTGTAATACTCCATGCGAAGTCAGTGTGTGCGTCGCGTCAGGAGGAACTCGCGGTGCTCTTATTGCGTAACCCTTACCGCCAGTTTTACTTGAATGATAATGAATTATCAATACTAAGGTTTAGGGAAACGCAAGCGATCCGCGAGTATCTCTACGCGAGTCAGAAGGACCCGTACGGCGGCTCCAGTGCGAAGGATCCCGTGGTTCCCCGTAAGAGGCGGGATGGGAGAGGGGAGGGGTCGAGCGGTGCACGGGCCGCCCGCCCTCGCGCCGTCCCTTCAGAGGTATCAAAACCTTATTCGCACCGCAGCGCCGTGGCCAACCCGACGGGTGGCTTTCCTTCATTTTCGCGCTCGAATTTTCCTCAGGCCACGGCTTGGCCTCGTGGACACGATGGCGCGACCGGCCGCGGCGCCGGCCGCGGCCGCCTTTTCGCACCTGTTCATTTCCGGTCCAGGGTCACCTGGCCGTGCCCCGGCGGCTCGTGCGGGCCGACTCTCGGGCTGACAAACAAGGCGGCCATCCCTTCGCACCTGAACTATTAAATTTTGAAGCCTCGGCGGTCGCTTGTAGCCTGCCACCAGCGGCGTAGCTAAAACGAGGACGACTCGGTGAGGCGCCACTTGGGTGTCGCGGGCCGCCCTGGCCCCGAGCGGGGGCCTCAACTGGCCCGCGCGGGGCCGGCGGCTACCAGCTTCGACCTCTAGATCCACTACCTGAACAACGGCAGCACACGTACCGATTACCAAAAAGACGGAAATTAAAGTGACTGCGGCAACCAAACTAACGACGGTTGGGCAAATGAACGGCAACGTGAATTTGGCACAACACTATACCAGCGAAGGCCACAAGAAATCGAACTATGGTGACGGACTCACACTTTCGCTGTCATGTTATGATGAGACACAAAGACCGTTTTTAACGGAAAAGCGGTCCCGCTATTTGTGCATTGAATGGGTTCTTGCTATAATACTTGGTGTTTTGACCACTGGGAGAGTGATCGAGCACTGGAAACGCAAGTGTGTGAATGTCGCTCACCTGCAGGTGTGTGAATATCCGTTCGTACACTTAGACGGGTAAAGGTGTGAATTTTTCCTAGAAAATTCACACGTTTACCCCCGTAAGTGTACGAATGGATATTCACACACCTGCAGGCGAGCGACATTCACACACTTGCGTTTCCAGAGCACCTTCTACAGACACTTGCAGGCATGGGTCGCAATCAACAGAACACGAGGCTCGACGAACACGCGCCAAAGTTCCCACGACGTAGGGAAAAGTATGACCAAATGACGCAGCAAATTGGACAGGGCCAAAATAAACAAAAAGAAAAACAACAGGACACAAGCGGCAAAGGGGGAAAGTCGCTTGGCGGTCGGCGGGCAGAGGGTGGGGGGGG
>NW_026267607.1:68814-71684 GCF_000697945.3 Frankliniella occidentalis | reverse complement strand
TACCGCTAGAAACAAAACACTAGAGAATATCACAATAACTTACGTACAAGTTAAAAAATTTACCTACTTCTCGATTATTTGGACCCGAATGTTGGAATCCGCAGACCATTTTAGAAGTGCTTATAATTTTAATTTCAGTTTAGGTGGAGACAGTAATATGCCACTCAGATTCAAAATTTTAGCGCCTCTGGGCACTGTGACGCTTTCAAGGTGCCTTTGGGCGCTTTTAATCGGTTTTCGCGATTTGAACGGGCTCTACCCAAGTTCAGCACCTTCAACATGCCCTTATCTTTGTCTTATCCAGTGCACCGCTCTACTGTCACGTGATTGCTTCGAGATAAGTCGAAAACACGTGTGACTTGACTAGGAACTGTAAACTGTTTGCGCGCGAACTTCCTCCTGCACGGACCGCGGACCGCCCACGCCCGGCGGCGATGCGGTCGCCGCACGACTTTGCCTCTGTCTCTCTCCCTCCTCCCTTTCTCTCTCATTCTCTGGAGCCTCGCCTTCTCACCATTTACCTCTCTCTGTCTGTCTTTCTCTCGCCGCCTTCTCTAATTCGCTAACCGCACAAGACCTGCACCACCTTTCCCTCTCCACGCTTTCGTCAGCACTTCCTCTCCCGCTGGGGCGCCGCCGCCTCTGCTGCCGCGGGCGCTGCACTGCCTGGTGGTGCGGCACGACCTCGTGAATGGGGACAATGAGCGCTCGCCGCCGAGCTCAATCTCCAGGATGCGCAGCGTGCAGCAGCCTCGCGGGCTCAACGTTTTCGGCGTGCTGTCTCTCTTTTTTTAGACAATCCCCAAGACTGTCTCTATAATTTTCCGCTCTTTTTGTCGACATCAGTTGTAAGACGACCCTCCTGTAGGGCGAGTACTGGTAGCGCGGCGGGTACTTGAGGTACGTCCTGCGGTGGAAGTAGGCGGCCGCGGCGGACGGCCTCTTGACGGGGAGCCCCGTGGCGGCGGTCGGGGCGGTCGCGGCCGCGGGGCGCCTCCTCAGCGGCTTGGCCGCCGGCTTGGTGGACTTCTTGGCGAAGCCGAGGCGCCGCCTCCTGGCGTCCTGCTTGACGGCCTGCCTGTCGCGGTGCACGAACAGCGGGCGGAACACGATGGTCTCGGCCGCCTCCATGCCTTCCTCCTCCTCGTCCTCGTCGTCGACCGCGCCCTGCACCTTTACCTTCATGACCTTGACGGCGTCCCTGGCGGGCGCCGCGGCCGCGGCCGCCGCACGCGTGTAGCGGCCGTTGGTGTACGAGTAGGCCGGGTACATGCCCTGCGCGTCGTACTTCTTGACGCGCTCCGCGATGGCGCCGCGCTCCTGGACGCTGCCCGCCATGGCGTCGAGTCGCTGGCCCAGGGCCGCGACGACGCTCGTGTCGCGGGCAACGCGCCTGCGCTGCGCGAGCCGCTGCTTGTCGGCCTTCTTGTGCTTGTGGTGGGCCTGCTTCTTGTGCGCGGCGGGCGACGCCTGGTAGCGCGGCCGGGTCGTGGGCGCGGGCACGATGGCGGGCCGGCCGCCGGCCGCGGACATGAGCAGGAACGCCTCCTCCTCGGCGGCGGGCTCGCGCTCCCGGCTCGCGCCGCGCAGCCGCGCCAGCAGCACGGGCCGCAGCCCCGCGCCGCCCGGGGCGCCGCCCGGGGCCACGACGCGCGCCGTCGGCTCGGGCAGGTCGTTGGCGGGCGCGGACTGGAACAGCAGGTCGTTGACGGCCACCCGGAGCGCCAGCCCGGACTCGTCACCGCTACTGGCTCCGCCCGTCTGCGCACAGAGAACACAAAACGTGGAGTTCAGCCTATGTGTACCTATGTGTACCTCAGACCGTGGGTGGGTGGCTCTATAAACTAAAGCGTTGTTTTGTGAATTTTTTTCTTGATTTTTCCCCGTGACATGTGTTTTTTAAATTCATTTTTCTTGTTAAGAATTGATCTTGTCGTAATCAGGCCGTGCTCCCCAGAACGCTTACCGGGAAGTGCAGCGCTCGGCGGCGGCGCTGGCCACGCGGCCGGGACTGGCGCCGGAGCTCGTGGACCTTCCAGGCCCGGTTGAGCTGCCGCTGGCGGCCGCGAGTCGCGAACATGGGCCTGAACACGACCCAGCGCTGCGGCCGGCTGCGCGGCTCGTCGGGGTGGCGGTGGGGCTCGGGGAGCTCGGCGGGGGCCTTGTTCACCTCGGCGGCGGCCGCGGGGTCGGCTGCGGAGTCGGCCGTCGTGACGGCGGCGGCGGCGACGGCCACCAGGGCCAGGCAGCAGGCCACCAGCACCGCGAGTCGCATCCTGGAACACACGGGGCGACACTAGGTTATACAGGGTTCAGGACGAAAGGCTCAGCGGCGCGCGCCCCAGCTGGGGGAAATACGAAAAGTTTAGAGAGAGAGGAGGCGGGGAGCCTACCTCTACTATCTGACTGGAAGCAGGTGGTATGTGTTCACTACCGCGCCTGAGTTGGGTGGTGCCGAAGGGCAGAGCGGGGCGTCCGGCCGCAGTTGTTGTGAAGCTCGTATAATGCGGCCCCAAGCATCGTCGTTACCAGGGGCATTACTTTCTCGTTCGTGCACGAAATATTGTAAGTTACACACTCGCCAAAATCTTTTCGGTACGCGAGTATTGTAGTTGCACCACAAGAATTTATTTAATTCTTCAATCTTGGCCTAGAAATTTTTACTGAAAAAATATTTGTTGGTGAGTGCACATGCACCTAACCCCTCTACGTGGCCGAGCAGGAAATCAAAAAAAAATAATTTCTGTCCAAAACGAAAAGCTAGTCGATTCGTCCTATTTCGTTCCTGGCTGGTGGAGCAGCACATCATCACCTGGAAGCGGAAGAAAAGGGGGGAGAGAGAGAGAGAGAGGGAGAGAGAGAGAGAGAGA
>NW_026267607.1:60313-61284 GCF_000697945.3 Frankliniella occidentalis | reverse complement strand
GCGGGTGTCCGCTGACCCGGCTTGATAAGGGCTCGCGCCACGTGTCCTGTCCCGGCGTCCCACTCCTGTGCGTGGCAATGTGCTTCTCGCACCTGGAAAATAAAAAGAGGTTAATTAAATATGATGCCTGCATTTAATTGAAATCGAGCCGAACAGTTTGTTTGCGTTTGTCTGACACTTTGCATGTCTGTCTGCTTGTGTTTGTCTCATTATTTACCTCGCGCGGGGCGTGGGGGGCGCTTTGCATTGCAAAAGTGTTGCCGGGGCGGGCAGGGCGGGGCGGGGCGGGGTCGTCCGTGTCCATGAATGATAAATTTCCAATGCCGTCTTAATTGCTAATGAGCGCTGGGCTGGGCGAGCAGACGCGGCGACGACGGGGGGTCATCAATTCAAATGGCCGACGACCTGTGTGCTGTACAAATTGAATTTCATCTTGATGAGTTTTGTTCACTCTTTTGTTTCCCTTTGTATTTCATGTTATTTTTATCTTTTTGTTTCTCCGTCGTGCTGAATTCTTTTTTATTATTGTATATAGAATTTGTACGCGCTGCACGTGTGATTTGCCACCGCTTACGCGACCAAGCATTCTCCCGCGTCGCGCTGTGGGAGTATTACGTATTACGTCCACCTATCGATAACTATTTATGAATAATTTAATGACTTTCGTGTAAACCCGTTTAAAAATATTGTACCTGTGAAACTGTATGCATATTATCCCTTTGTTGTAGTGTTGGCATACATATTCTGTGAATCTGCAAGTGCAGGGAGGAGAGCTGCCATATGCAGGTTTGTTTGTGGCTAACTTTTATCATGCGCCAGTCATGAGTGGTGTGATTTCGGTTCTGTGAACAGAACCGTCCTGCAGTGGCAGCTGGCCGGCGCGCGCCCCAGCTGGGGGAAATACGAAAAGTTTAGAGAGAGAGGAGGCGGGGAGCCTACCTCTACTATCTGACTGGAAGCAGGTGGTATGT
>NW_026267607.1:55574-59051 GCF_000697945.3 Frankliniella occidentalis | reverse complement strand
TGGCGGCCGCACTGCGCCAGATCTGGCTAGATCCCGGCCGGGCTCCGGGCTCTGGCTCCGCGGAGAGGGCTGCTTAAACGCCGGCGGTATGGTACAATCAACCCTACACATCTCCCACCGCAGCCTGCCCGTCCGGGGCGTTATGGATCATGTCGAGCCTATAGCAGGCGTTCCTACGCACACCAATTTACAGGTCCATTGACAGAAAAGAAAACTCTGTAAGCATTTTTCTTAATTTTTTAAGGCGGTACTTGAGATGAGTTTTTTTTTACCATGTGCGGCCCCCTACTGCTCTTGTCTTACATTGAGAGCGCAGAGAGGCATCAGCTGGGCCCACCCTCGCAGCTCCCACGCCCAGCGCGTACTCGCTCTCCACCCGGATGGAGGTTTGAAATAAGATACACTCTGACTTTTACGGCCACGAACCCTCCTCCTCCCACCCCATCCTCTCTGCCTACCACGTCTCTTTCAATCGGGTGACATTCAATACCCGGCCGGCGTTCGCTGATACTCAACTCACTGAAACTTCCGATGGAGAAACAGAAACTCTGTCACTCGCACTCTGATAAATATTTGTCTTTACACATGCCATCTGTGTTTCCGGTTTTCGTACGTGCATCTGCTGCTCGGAACCGTGCCATTCAGACGTTTACACACCCACACACACACACACAAATTCGTTTCCGAAACGAAAAGTGAAGCGCTAATAAAACAAAGCGAGGTTGTGTGAGATCCCGCGTCCACTGAGTGCGTTTCGCAGAAGCACTCCCCCGGGTCCAAGGCCACGACAGGACCTTTCGGCGTTATTATTATTTACCGAAAGCTGCAGAGCCAAAAGTCGAGCAGCAGTCGTGGGTCGCCTAGTTTCGCAACTGTCTCTCTCGCACAACTGTTGGGCGTGGCGGGCCCCACTGGTGGGTGCGTGACCAGCTGACGCGACTAGGCCGCTCGGGCCGCCGCGCCGCCGCCGCCGCGCCGCCCCCGACCTCTGGGCTGTTTTATCGTGGCCACCTGTTTGCGTTTGTATCGGCCGTGTTTCGTTAGCCAGCGCCTATGGTCGCCAGACTGCCGCTGCCTCTGCTGCTGCTGCCGCCCCTCTCAATTCCACGCCGCGCAAATCGTGTACGCATAATAAACTCGAGCTTGCGGACAAGTTTTATGTATTAATGCCCCCCTGCCCATATACAGAGGCGAAAGGCATATTGGTCGGATGTAGTTTTGGATGTGGTCGCCAGACGGCGCCCCGCCCGGCACTCTGGGAGGGGGATATATAATAGTAATGATATCGTTTTCCCGGGGCCGGACTATAATAATAAGCTCCCCCTCCCCGTCCCCCGCCCCGTCCTCGAAAGCACTTGCCGACAAAAGTTGGGCCGCCGGGGCCCCGCTATGTTGTTGCTACTGCTGGAAGTTGAGCGAAACAATGGCCTAGGCGGGCCGAGTTATGGGCGAAAGTAATGCGAGGCCGTGTGAGTTCATGGAGAAGCCATCAAGTGGATGAGGGTAAAAATCAGCAAGGGCTGTTCACTATCGTGTTCTTTATCAATCATGACTGTTTAAATGCTGCTCCAACACTAAGGTAAACAATATAGATTATTTTAATAACGATTTTAGTATCTATTTTTTCAAAAAATAAACAAGTAAAAAAGATGACTTTTCAACCTTAAAAAAAATCTCTCAGAATGAATACCCGCATACTAAAACAAAACGCAGATGACTTTACGGGAGCCGCGTGGCCTGGCCTGCTGTGGTCCGTCTGCCGTCATTGCTGCTGCCCTTTGGTAATTGGCTTAATATCTGCCCCCTTAAGTACTTTTGGGGATGCGACGGTGGGGAGGGGGGAGTGGAAGCGGGGGCGTAATCTGGAACAAAGGGGCAAAAGTCGTCGGCAAAAGAGAGCCCCGCTGCGGCCGCCGCAGGCCACAGAGTCAAGTGGTGTTCAGAACCGCGGCCGCGCGGCCTCCCCTCCCCCTCCCTCCACCCCCCTCCCCCGGGTGAACCGGCTTACGAAAGGGCTTAGCAGCACACAGGGCCAGTCAACCTCCTCCACTCGGCTCAGGTCGAGGCGGAGGAGGAGGAGGAAGAAGAAGGCGCTGGAGAGGCTTCTCGGTATGCTCTCTATGGTCCTCAATGGCCCGGCCGGCTCCGACCGTCTCCACAGGGGTTGTTCTATATGCGTGATTTCTAAGTTTCGGGGATACAAAAAAAAACAACAAAAACAAAAGCATCCGGACCAGTAAATTGTAGTCAACGTGAGATTTGCAACCCCCGGGGCCCAGGGTCAACGCGACGCACCGCACCAAAGTAGTTGTAGGTTTTAGCAGGAAATTTTCCGTGAAAAGTGTTTTTAAAATTACAATTCAAAATTTGTAATTATTTACATGTCCTACGTATTTTGCGTTGGAATCAATTGGCGACCAGGAGTGGGCTGTTGCGAATTTTCAATCCATTTCGTAATAGTAATTTACAAAAAAAACGTTAACATTTCATGTTAACAAATAGACGATCCGAATAAAAGAAAATCTAGTACATATTTATTTATTTTTAGCCGTTTTTAGCCTAGTAATCAAATATGTTATTGCGTTCTAGAAAGTTACCCGTTTTTGTTTTGAGATTCACGGCCTTGTGCGTTGTTGTCGTCCGTCTTTGCTTGAGACTAGGCACTTGTTGGGCGAGTGAGTGGTGACGTGGTGCTCGCCCTGGACGAGCGCTAGACGTAGCAGCCAGAGAGATGCTCGTCGTTGGAGTCGAGGCCTTGGCGGCCCTGCTGTGCCCTGCCCTGGGCTACCTTCAGGCAAGGCTTGGGGTAGTGCTGAGTGTTTATTGTTGGTGAGACTGGGAGCGCCTAGATGGGGCGTGGCAGCGCACAGTAGTGATTGTTGGCCGGCGGGGGGAAGTTATGACGATCAACTAACGCACTGCTCCCCTCGCGCGCCAAATCTGCTGGTATAGACTGGATCGTCTAAAAATATATCTACAAACACATGTTTTAGAGTGACGTCACGTTAGTTCCCGATTGTCCCAGTGTGGGCGTTGAGGAGAGTGTCAAGTGGCCCCCCTCCCCTGACCGCGGGCCGGTATGGTGCTCGCACCTGCTGAGGGAATTTATGGAGGCAACCGCGCCGACCTCAACCCCTCGAGGGGCGAAGCCCAAGGCAAGCCCAAAGCAAGTGCGACACAAGGAGGAAAAGCGAGACACCCCCGCAGCGTGTCGGGTGAGAGGGACTTTGCTTTGACCCAGAGTGGGTGGTTTTGATCCGGTTCGGGGTGGTTATTTGATCCAGGGCGTTTAGCCCCGGCGGCCCCAGCAGGCAAGTGGAGCTCTCTTCTGAAGGACGCGGGCCGCACAAGAGACGGAGGCGGAAATGTGCCACACACCCCGCGCCCACCTCACCTGTGATTTCGAGGGACGGCACAAGAAGATCCCCCCACCCCACCCCTTCCTTAAATCCCTCTCTCGCGACGACCCCCCTCCCC
>NW_026267607.1:54711-55524 GCF_000697945.3 Frankliniella occidentalis | reverse complement strand
CCCCCCCCGCGGCGCGATGCGGAGTCTCAGTCTGTCGGTGTCCCCAGCAGCCTGCACAAGCACGTGGGTAATCTCCCGACAGAGGGACAAGCGGATGGGGGAGGGGGGGGGGCACCCCCCGCACTCCAGCCAGCAGCGTCGGGGGCTCACGCTGTAGATCCCCTTCCATTTATATTCATCTGGAATGGGACAGCGGCCGAGGTTACATTGGGGAGGGGGAGGGGGCTGAATTAGCCCTGCCCCCCCCCCTTACGCCCCTCCCCGATGTGCGCCGCCGCCCTCTGACGACGTGCCTTCGTGTCTCGCGAACGTGCAGAGCCGTAGAGGCCCGGCTTTACCCTCAGCAGATTTCGGTCAAAATATAAATATATCTTTTTTCGTGAGTCGCGAAAATAAGGCATACTCTAATATGAAAAATAGGATCCGATATATCCGACAAATGCACAAAGAAAGATCGTCCCTGTATGCGAACCATTTGGTGAAGTGCTCGATACATACGATGATTGACACACAGTGTTTGTTTTCGCAGCGTTGGCTGGTGCTTCATTTCCGACGCGCCACTCAATGTGTTAATTATGGGGCGTGATTCCGTCACTCTGCGCCGTTGCTCTCTGCTCTGGTGGTGACCCATTAGCTAGACTCACCCCCCCCCCCACCCCACCCCTCTCCCTTGACCCCCCCCCCCCCTTCCCTCCCCCCCCCCCCCCCCCCCACCCCACCCCTCTCCCTTGACCCCTTCTTTACTCCACCCAGCTGCACGCCGATACCACAAAAAAAGCGATTGAAGGCGGGAAAAGTGAATGAGGGTGGAAT
>NW_026267607.1:53565-54661 GCF_000697945.3 Frankliniella occidentalis | reverse complement strand
CCCCTCTCCCTTGACCCCTTCTTTACTCCACCCAGCTGCACGCCGATACCACAAAAAAAGCGATTGAAGGCGGGAAAAGTGAATGAGGGTGGAATCGTCCTCCATACTGTGGAGGGAGCAGAGGTGGTGGGCGGCCCTTGAATAGTATTAATGAGACGGCGCAGCTCACGATCGCTGTGGGCCGACCTCGGTCCCTCTCTCTCTCTCTCTCTCTCTCTCTCTCTCTCTCTCTCCCTGCCTCTCCCTCTCTCCCCCTCCCTGTCTCTCGCTCCCTCCCTCTCAACCTCCCTCTTACCCGCCTTTCCTCCCGACGCCTGGCGACACGATGGTAGTCCTCCCCGCACTCAGAAAACCGTTTGTTCAACACAACAAAATTTAAAGTTGAGAAAACCAACGTATTTGCGACGACCAAATGTTTATCGTGTTGATCAGATAATTTAGTTAGGTCGCTATGATGGAATCGGTTTGACGGTATTTTTGGTCGGACTGATCATATTTCATTGTGAGAGCTTGATTATAAACGTTTCATTTGCTTCAGGGAGTAAATTTTGTTCCCTCCAACTCGAATTTAGTCATACGGACTAATGGCTTCTCTCAGTGCCCGCTCAAGCGGAGGTGGCCAAGCCCGAGCGTCGCTACGACGCTAGTTTTTTGCCAAACGGCTAGGTGACTCGACCAGACCAGACCGATGCACCCTCTATACTTTTCTTTCTCTTGGACCAAGAATTTTGCCGGTGCATTTAACTTTTTGTCTCCGTCCACACTGCGCTGTATACCGCTTTGTTGGCATGGCTTTGTGAACCCGCCACGACCCGCCCTCTCGAAAAGTGTTGAATAATGAAAAAAAAACCAAAAATAAAACAACTTTTGTGAACTGCATTAAAAAGTTCTCGCTGTACGTCAGGAGCACCATTCTGAGCGACTGCCCACCCCCACACATCGCCCTGCACCGTCCGGAATCTCGCGAGCATGCCTCATTTAGGGGGTTGACTTCTCCGAAGCCCGCTCCATTTATCACAAGTTGAACCCCCCGCCTATACCCGCCTATACCTCCTCTCAATCCCCCCAACTCATCGACATCTATTTTCTTCGTTCT
>NW_026267607.1:52848-53515 GCF_000697945.3 Frankliniella occidentalis | reverse complement strand
CATTTGAGATTTAATGAGGTTTCTAATAATGCGTGGGGGGGGGGGGATCAAGGGCATAATTACGCTCTAGGAATAATAGTTGAGGGGATATGCGTCGCATTGCCGGAGGGCGGCCTCACATTCGGGGGCGTTGGGAGGGGGACGCCCAGTCTCGGCTATGTGTTGGGGGGGAGGGGGGTGCAGGACAGGTGGAGGGCGAGGTGACCCCTAGCCTCACTCAGCAGGCGACTGAATTTGCTGCCTTGCGGATGGATTTCAGGATGGAAAAAGGAGGGGGAGGGGGGGGGGGGGGGCTTCAAAGGCAGCGATCGGAATAGTGTAAGCAGCCAGAGCCGAGGGGTGGACGACTGGGCGGCTCCTGTGTACAGGCCAAAATGTACTCCAGGTGTTCTCTCAGTGTTCTCCGACTGTACTCCGTGTACTCCGTACTCCTGTGTACACGAAAAATTCAAGTCGCCCACCCCTCGGCCAGAGCCATGCGGAGGGGAGGACGCCTGCCGCCCGGGCCTGCCGTGGGGCCTGCCGCCGCCGGCCGAGGCTGGCTGTCGTTTTATATCGCTGAGATTTGCATTTAGACAGCTTAATAACCCTTGAGGCATTGTACGGACGAGACCGGGCGGGACTTCTTCTTTTGGGGGAAGTCATCAATTGTACCCCGACGACGCTT
>NW_026267607.1:40217-50813 GCF_000697945.3 Frankliniella occidentalis | reverse complement strand
GCGTCGAGAGGTGATTTAGTGTGGGTTTCCTATTTCAAAGAGTTTTGTAGGATTAATAACCTACCTACCCTATGGGCGATTTGGGCTGACGGGGGCCGAAAGAGGGGGGGTCATATTTAATTAACCTCTTTTTATTTTCCAGGTGCGAGAAGCACATTGCCACGCACAGGAGTGGGACGCCGGGACAGGACACGTGGCGCGAGCCCTTATCAAGCCGGGTCAGCGGACACCCGCTCCGTTCCGGTGGGGTGGCCTCTATCTCGGGGCAGTTCCGTTGGTTTGTGTTGCCGCAGGCGTCTAGTCGTTACGGCGCTCCGCTCCAGGTGGCAGTGACCGGGGTGCCGAATAGCGTGTACAATTGCGGGTTCAGGCAGGGGCCCTCTGCTTCTACTATATACTAGCTGTCGCTTTTCCTCATCCCGGGCTCCGTTGGGCCTGGGTGACGGGGGTTTGACAGAGGCAGGTCAAATGTTGACCCTTGAGAGTCATGGTTGACCCAAAAGGACCGGCGCGCAGCTGACACTGAAAAGCATAGAATGAAGAGCTCCGTCACTGTAAAAAATTACCTCGTAATGTTACGACATTTCTTGTAATTTGGAATTACAAAATAATGTTGTAGATTTACGACGGCCCACTTTTGCTCCTCGATTAATTCCAAGTCGATAGGAAGTGATTGTAATTTTACAATTTCAAGTTGTAATTTTACGGACTCACATCATGGAAAAGTTTCCTGTAAACTTCCGGGTATTTTTCACAGTGGTCCCTATGTTCTTTTGATTTTTTACACAAAGGTCACGCCTTTTTCTCTGCTCTCCAATTAGCGACGCCTAGCGATGGGCATCGGCAGGAGCTTGTCAGGGCGGCGATAACAACCAGCGAGCGGTGAGCTCTCCGGCCCTCCTGATGGAAGCGACTGGATTGCCCCTGTAAATGCCACGCGGCCCGGCCCAACCGGAGACGGAACGCCTCTCAGTCAGTGCCTCCAGAAGGGCTGGCTCTTGCGGGCTGTTCGCGCTTTTGCCCAAACGCCAAAGAGCCCGTGACAGCCCGCTCGTCCCCGAGCGAGAGCCCAGCCCAGCCCAGCCCGTTGCGAATATTCGGAAGCCCGTGACAGCCCGTCGCTGGCTGTGCGGGCTTGCACGGGCTCGCACGGGCTCTTACGGGCTCTTTCGCCAATTTTCAGCCCGCGCGTCGGTTCTGCGCCGAAATTGTCACCTGCAGATAGCAGCACATATCAGGCGTGCTGGCACTCGTCTAATGCTCATTGGCTGGGCCGACTTCCCGCGCTCAGGTGAGGCGTGGGCCGGCGTGGCTTCTGTCCCCGTGACCCGGAGTGACCCGAAGGCAAAGCCGATCTCCGGTGGCGAGCCGAAATCACAGGTAACGCGCACTGGGCAGCACGGGCTGTCACGGGCTCTTTCATTGCGCGGCCAAAACGGAAGAGCCCGCAAGAGCCAGCCCTACTGGAGGCACTGCCGCGAGCGAGCGACATCGGACCTTCTTTCACGAAGTTCCAAACACATTCTGGAGATCGGACCTTTGGTTTTAGTCGGTTTACGGGGAAACTATACAGAATATCACTGAAACACCCGAAACCAAAACGATAGAGAATTTTTTTATCTACCAGAATATGTAAAAATGTCAAAAAGCTCAAAAAGTGACATCGGCCCTTCTTAATAAGCAGCGCGCGACATCGAGCCGTCTTCTCCGCCGCCGCCAGACATCGGCCTTTCTTAAAAAGCACGGCGCGACATCGGCCTTTATTCCTAGGACCCATCGATTAGTGCCTTTACAAAGGCATTAGCGCAGTAGCACCCTTAAAAGGTGTTGTATAGCACCTTTGTTTTTCCAGTGTACTCATCGAACATTGTTGGAGTCTCCAGTGAAAAGAAAGAGGAAAAATACGCCCCATCCCAAGCTTTGTCTCATTCCGCAGAAGATTCTTCAATTATCGAAGACTCTCCATGGGGAGCATTTCGGGCCGACCACTAGGGAAATGAGCTCGTGAAACGCCAGAGTCGACCGTGTATTTCCATCACAGGCCATTCAGCTGCGCAACTCTCCAACCCTTTCACATTAACCGGCGTCCATGTTTCGTTTTGTCATTAGTGTCCTGTTTCATCCATTCAGCTAGCCAGCTAGCTACTTCCTAGTTCCCATGCCGACCCGAATTCCAAGAGGTGAAAGGTAACAGGAAAGGTTGGCCAGGCCACTCTGCCGCCTGCTGCACTGTAAAATGATTACAGGCGTCGTAACACCGCGTTGAAGGCTGCCGACTTAGTGGTGTTGAAGTCCGAAATTTTCCCAGACAAATTTGAAAACTTTTCCAGAAAAAGTATGATTTAAAAAAAAAATGTACAAAAATTTAAAAAACTAAAACTATATGCAGAAAAGAATCAGAAACAAAAAGACAGATTCTTCAACAATTTCCCAAATTTGTCTGGAAAAAACAAAATTCTTCTGAAGACCAACAGACGCCCAGAACGAACGGGCGGAGCGCCTGTGATTCGCGGCATAGGCAGGCCCGGCGGGCGGTGCGGCCAGGCGGGTCTGCCTACCTCCCAGGCGCTAGTCGACGTGACGGAGGAGCAGACGACGTCAACGCGTTTACAGGTCGAGGGGGCGGCTGTTTGGCCAAGGCTTCTGTGTGTGTGTGTGCGCGCGCGTGCGTGTGCCTGTGTGTGTGTTTGTTGTTTTTTACGCGTTGCGTGCGGTATTCAGGTCACGCAGAAAATACGGTACGACACCGGCCCCTTTGTTTCCCTGCCCTGCGCCACGCCGCGACCCGTGCCGCCCCCGCCCCGCCCCCGCCATGCTTTGACGCCTGTGGCTTTCTCGGGGAACAAAATATTCGGTTATCATTCCATCAGAGCGTTCGAGAGAGAGGGACGCAGGAGAGAAAAGGAGAGAGAGAGAAGAAAAAACTAACGTTGGAAGGTGGTGGTGGCGGCCGTGGAATCTGTTTTCGTTTGGTCCGTCTTGTGTTGTGTTGTTGCGCAAAAGGCAGGGATTTGGGGGGGGGGGGCAGGCCATCGGCAGTGGTACAAACCAGTTACACTTGAAAAAGGCAGGGGCATATATCGAAAGAGTTTTCGTGCCTTTATCACCGTCTGTTGTTTTAATACATTTTCACATCGTTTTCAGAGTTTTCACGGTGAGTGTTTACAACTAGGGGTCGTCCATATATTACGTCACGCTATTTTGGGCAGTTTTTGACCCCCCCTTCCCCCCGCATCACGCGGCTAACCTAACCTTCCAATGCTTTTGGTATAGGACCGTCACGCTAGGATAGACCCCCCCCCCTCCCCCAAACGCGTGACGTAATATGTGGACGACCCCCTACATGTAGTTCACAAAGAACTTTTTGTATTTGGCAATAAACACTGTAAAAAATATCGTCGTAAATTTACAAAATTTTTGTAAACTCGAATTATAATTTAAGTCGTAAATTTACGAGAGCACATTTTTTACTCGCCAATGGATTTTAAGTCGATACGTACTGCATGTAAATTTACGATTCCAAATTGTTATTTTACAACTTGTGTCAAGGAAAATTTTCCTGTAAACCTACCTACTTTTTTTCACAGTGAACAGTTTGGAAAGAATGCAAAGTTTCTGATTTGTCTCCATGCTGCAAATCAATACCCTAAAAACAATTTACGAAAATATTTCGTAATAGTCAATTTACGAAAGTGTCAGGGTAACCCGTTTGAATATTAGCGGGTTAGGAAAGACGAACAAGCGACGAATGCATGCGCCAGCATTTTAGTCACGGGAGCGCCCCGCGCGCCCGTGCGGCGTGACACGACGGCAGACGTGTCCCCGGCTCTCGACTAGAAGCACCATCCCGGACTTGTGAGTGCTTGGTGGTTCACCAGTTAAGTGCGATCCTTGTGTTCTACCTTACCCTCTGACCCCCTTACGATCGAGCTACCCCTTGCCAGTGTTATCGTTGCAGGTATACAGGGTAAATACGTGGTAACATATATTTAACAAAACCCCCTCAACAATAATACCGACAGAAAGGAAGAACCTCGTTTGCCTATAAAAATATGTTTTTTGTTTGTTTTACTGACAGCCTAGCAGCACTGTTGACGATCGAGTGCCCCGCCCCGCCCCAACCCTGTCGTGACCCCAGCCTCAGTTCTCCGACTAAGGCCATAAACATCTGGAGCAAAGGGGGTCAAGTACAGGGTCAACAAGGATCGGTAGGTTAGTCCAGCCGCCCCCGCACTGCTCCAAGGTTAAAGTGAAAAATGTTTAGTAAGCTACAGTGAGACATTGCGGCACTGTTTCTGAGGCACGCGTCCTGATTCATATATGTGTAACAGTGTAATCGCCGTGACCGAGGCTGTAACTGATTATTCAGTATCTAAACTTGTGTGAAAAAGCGTTTCAATGCAAGCTTTCAACAGTGATAGAGCCGCAATGACAAATATACGCCAAGGCCAGAAAAGCAATAAGCAGCAGGCTGACTGTGAAGCCAATCGGTCGTTATTGGTTCGCTCTCGCGGAGGCACCGGCAGCAACATCACCGCCAGAGACAGACCAGGCAAGATTCTGTCCCCTAACCCCCCCTTTTCTCTTTTCACCGAGTGACTAGTCTAGTGCTCGCCGTACAACACGGACACTCAAACAGAGGCGGGTCCGATCGTCAGAGGCAATCATGCTAATGGTGCGTCGACTGCTGGCCTATGCTGCGCCTGCAGCAGTGTTACATTCTTGCAAATCAATTATTTGCAAAACGCTTATTTGTAAATAGCGAAGTTAATCATCGTTTTGTTTTCCTCAGCAGTTGTGAAAACAACTTCTCAGGAATCTTAATCGTAAACATGACCCACATAGTGATTCAAAAAATGTCCATACATATATGTTGTTGTTTTTTTCCTGGAACTTTTTTCTGATATTTTTTTTAACCCGGACCAACACACCAAACGATCCGTCACGTGCAGTAATTTCCAATCCATCGGCGGTGGCCGCTCACCCGCTTACTGCACTCTACTGTATCAAACCCAGTATGACAGCCAGCCAGCCTCCCTCCCTCCCTCCTACCCTTTCCCTCCCCCCTCCGTTTCTGCAACGTCACTTGCAACACATCACAGAAAAGAGAAACAATCGAAGTTTGATGTACACTTTGACACGAAATCAAGCGCGGGGGTAAAAAAAATCCATTACATCGGTATCGCTGGCTTGGGGCTTGATTGCGGATCGGGTGGAGACGCAGACTGTGTCAAGTGGACGCGAACGCACTGCGCGAACCCCCAAAGTCACCCCGAGCCAGGCTCGCGCTGGAGAGAGGGGGATTTAATATCAATACCTAATAGGTCCTCTCCTCTCCAACTCGTCCTCACTCAAAAGCCTCCGCCCCCCGGCTGGCGAGCTGGCAAGGGCTTGGGCCCACGGCTGTCGCTGATTTATACCTATCTAAATCCTGGCCCCTGCTGCTCACGGGACTGCGAGCGTCGAAACGAAAACCGTAAAAAGGGGAAACGAGAGATGATAAAAAAGTGAAGAGGACACTGGAAACTCTACAGTACGTGCCTACCCCCCCCCCCTAACCTTTTCGTGTTGAGTTCGAGCTGTAGCGAGCTGTAGCGCAGGACATGACACCAGGGCCCAAGGCCCAAGGGGAAAGGGGGGTGGGGGGGAGTCTGAGCCGACCCTGACCTGACTCTACCGCACACAGTCCGTGTGGCGGGTCGTGCTTTCATATGTACCAACGACCGGCTGAAATTCTTACTTTTGAACCTACAAATCGTGAAATCCAGTACGCGACTATGTGATCTTATTGGGGCTGTGAAGTATTTACATTCAACAATTTCCGTGCGGGCATTAATTTTTTCCAGTCGTCGTAATATCGCGGTTTCATTTTCTTCCTACGCCTTCTCGTTTCTTTCAGTGCTTTGATGCTGCTCCATTCACTGAGTCAACTCCGACTAGGACGATCTGAGCCGATAGGAGTCAGATACAGACTGCCGATTAACGCCAAGAGCGTTTGAGCATCTGATTTTTATTTTTTGGGAACATTTTATTTAAAAGCAATTTTGTTTCTACTCTGAAAACCTGGATGATTGAGAGAAGGTGCAGGCGCGGACGGGTTTTGGATTTTCCTACTCGTTCTGCCCATTAGGCGCCATGACACTTTACACTGTAAATACGGGGTGTCCAGCAGGTAAGCAAACCTGCCCCCACCTGCGTCTTGCGTCTTCTCTGAATCGGCAGGTACATATTGATCATAGCAATCATAGATACGATAGATATCATAGATGTTCTATGTTATATCAGCAATCGTCTGTAATTTGTGATGTATCAGCATTCAATGTGCACTACTGGGTGGCAGCTCTATTTTGTCAGCAGTTTGAATGTTTATAGAGGCATTATCTTTAGAGGCACTATTTCCAGCGACATAAATCGGGTAGTGGCGAGCCGGAGAGCTAGAGAGGAGGGGTGCGCGGGCACCCCTCCCCCCGCAGGAGCCGAGCGAGCTGTCACCTACACTATGACCCCTCTCCCTCAGATCGCTGCGCCCGCCGAGCCGAGCATAGGCCCCTGGCTTTACCGCCATGCCCCAACCTCGACACACGGTACACACTTGGTTTGCCAGAGCTTTCGGCTCACATTCCCCCCCCCCTCCCCCCTGTTTCTCACAGGTGTAAGATAATACCCGCCCTTGTAGTCTCCCACACCGAGCGAACATCTGACCTCTCGCGTGGAAGCACCATATGGCGGGTGGCGGGTGGCGTGATGAGTACCCAAACTCGTTAGACGCCTCACTCCCCAAGCAGAATTAACGAGCGTCTCAGGTACCCGTCCGCACTTTGTGCTCGCGGAGACGGGGTACCCGCGAGAAAACGAGCCGGGGGCGTGAAGCCGGGCCACCCCTGCGGCGAGGGCGAGAAAGTCATACCTCTCGGTGGAGAGCCAGCCCCTGGCTACACGCTCGCCACGTGAACGCCACTCATTTGCTCACGCGATAGTCCCCATCAACCCCCCCCCCTCTCTCTCGCTCAATACTAAGGTCTGTAATTGTTCCTCTCCACTGTTACCCTATGTATATTTTGAATCGCCCTCTGACTGTTCTGTGCTGAAACATGAAACATGTTCTTTACTGTACCTTATTATTGGTTCTAACTTATGAGGCTTCTAGCCCTAATGTCAAATCAAATCTCTCTCTCTCTCTCTCTCAAATATCAAAAAATATCTCTCTCTCTCTCTCCACACACACACCTACTACACATACACACTTTCTCTTTTTATTTCGTCTGTCTGTCTACTCCTCTGGGTAGCGCTCCCCCCCTCCCCTTTCCCGTATTTCCTCGTACCTTCCTCCCCAAGGTGACATGTGACGTTCGCATCACGGTGGTGTGCTCCATACAAGTCTCTCTCTCTCTCTCTCTCTCTCTCTCTCTCTCTCTCTCTCTCTCTCTCTCTCTCTCTCCCTCCCCGATTCATCTCGACGAGCCGCCCGGACATTAGCAAGGCAAAGCTCGTCAGCTGAGCCGAGGTCGTGCGTCCCGCGGGGCCCGTTGCCCTCCCGGCGCCGACCTGCCTGCACTCTGACTGACAATTTGCAAGCAGGCGACGAAAACGAACTTCCTCATTAGCAGTCATTTCCAAGAAAAATTAACAAATTAAAGTAGCATTGGCGGAAAGCAAGACGCTCCGCATTTCGCCACGTTTCCGGGTATACGATACAAACGGGTGCACGCCATCACACTCAAATGGGGCGGAACGGAGAACTGATTCGGTCCAGGGGCATCCCTCGGGCGTCCCTCATCCGTCAGGGGCCTCTCCGATGGAAAGGGCTGCGGCTCTCCTCCTCCAGACGGCTCTCCGGACGGCTCCCCCACCCCCAGCCCCTTCAGAACCGTCCCGCGCATGAGATATGTGGGGGATATGTGTCCTCGTTTCCAAACCGAGCAAAAAAAAGGAGAACAAAACCCAAAATAGATTTTTTAAAAGAAAATGTTTTTTGTTATTGTTGTTTTTGTTTGATCGGTTTGATCGTGTGTTTTTCTGTGTTATTTTTCTTCTTTTTTTGTCGGGGGGGCGTTAAGGATCATTAAGGACCTTATAATATTATTTGCTAATACTCCTAGCAGAGTATTCCAAGTCGGCGCTGCACATGATCGCTCTCTCTCTCTCTCTCTCTCTCTGGCGCTGCACATGAGCGCCGCCGCGCCGCATTCCTCCTCACTCCATTTCCGCAGTGCAACAAGGCCAAGGTGTGCGGGCTCGGCCGGGCCCTTCCAAAACTATATAAACGTAGTGCCCCCCTCTTTCGGTGCCAGTACCGTCGGACCACCTTTGCAATCCGCACCTTCGTTAGGGCCAGTCTCACCTGTACCATCGTTACCTCCGTACCTCTGTTACGTAGTGATATTATCTGTGATCATCATCCTTACTGTTGGATTACTGTTGGATTACTCTGGATTATCTAATAATACAAGTAAGTTATCACCAAAGTCAATACTCCCTGTTCTCCTCATTTGTCACACACCTCTGCTGAACCAAGAACCCAGGCTAACGTAGGTTATACTCACCTACAAGACCAACCACAACATCCCTGGTCTGGTCTATAACGGGGGGGGAGGAGACAGCAATGGAGTCAGGGAGACAGCGCATTTGAACTTCTTGCGACGGGCGGGCTTCCTCCCCGCGGCTTGGAACTCCTCGTCCGGAAACATCCCCGCGCAGCGCCGCCAGGGCGCGTTTCACGGAAAGGACGACAAAAAAATAGGGTCTCTTATCGTCTTTTCCGTCTCCCTCGCCACTTCACATACCACCCGTGACCCGCGACCTTGAAGTGTCCACCGCGCGCCTCTGAACCGCGGTTGGTGCGGGCGCCTCGTCGCTTCATTCCGCGGGGGAGCGCGTATTGCGTGCGGGGGAGAGAGAGAGAGAGAGACAGAGAGAGAGAGAGAGAGAGAGAGAGAGAGAGAGAGAGAGAGCGGGGGGGGGGGATTGAGCCCTCTTCGAAAAAAGATGAGGGGGTTTTACTTGTTGCGAATCGCTCGAGCAGAACAACACATGGTACAAAGGTCCAAGGAAAAGACATCCGTCGCGTGTCCTTTGCGCTGCTCGCGCCCCCGGCTCCCTTCGTTCACTCGTCTTTCCCTCCTGTCCGTAGTTTCTGATAGTGTCCTGTCCTCCTCCCACTAGCGCGGCCGGGGACCCCAACTACTGTAGGCCTCGTCTTGTTTGACCCCCCGCGCTTCCACAAACACGCCACGCCACGCCGGAGCGGTAACCACGGGTGACGCGGGGCCGGCGCGGCCGACGCCGTGTAAACCGGGTAAACCGTGTTTAGTTTTAGCGGCGTGCGCTATTTCTGGCCCACCCTGCCGCTCCCGTCCGTCACCCCCGCGGTACCACACGGGGTGACGCAGCGGTGACGCACATCGCATGTACGACGACGACGTCTCTATATCACTAACCCAAAGCAAACCCCTCACCATTTCCCCCAAAAAGGCACCTGCCCTTTTAATTTATTTATATAATTATAAGAACACACTTTGTTTCTTTTTGCACGTGCGTAACTTTCCCTGCTCCTGCTCCCCGCATTCACCCTGAACGGTAAGACATACACTATTATAATGATGTGTACGACACAATAGAGTCAGACACAAATTATTATTTTTTCACGCCTGCGTTCACAGAACCATTCCTTTTTTGTCCGCCCACCTTTTCAGAGGTAACGATCCCCCATTTAAAAAATATATGTTTTTTTTAGCGACTTTTATTACAAGGTCATTCAACACAAGGGGCGCAATGATGCTCGCCGTCCCACGGGCCACTTTTGTTATTTTTAAATACAATAAACGAAAAAGTCTGTGGCCGTGCTGGAGTCCTGGCCGGCGGCCTTTCCTTTGCACCCTCTCTCCCCCGGCGCCTGTTTGTCTGGTTTGTCCAACAGAGGGGAGGGGGAGGGTTGGGCGACAGCATAGCGACGGCGGCAGCAGCAAAGGTAAATTCTGACGTCTAATCGACACAACTTCCACAGACGCAGACGTCCGCACGGCGACCCAGTGCGGCCGGGCGGCGGCCGGCCTCCGGGAATAGCCTTTGTGTGTACCTTGCGCCGCCAGATGCCTTGCGCCCGGTGCCCGCCCCGTCGCGACCTCTTCTCCTGCAAGATTGCCGATCCCGAGCACAATGTCGCCGTTCAGCGAGTCGTCGCCTGCAAGCAGCCCCCGGGGCGCGCCCAACTCCAGGCGCCCCGCTCGCGGGCGCAACAACTGCGCAGCAAACTATCTGGAAGTGCGCGACGGCAAAGTGTATTTACCACCACGGCAGCGCCCCCTGCAAGTGAGCGCGCGGTCTGACGGCAGGGCAGGGCTCGCCAGCCAAACACTGTCGTACTTGGCTGCAGGGTTCCCGGTCCGGCGGCGGGGTCTGGTCTGGGTGACCCGCGCGGCGACTTACTCGAGCTTAAGCCACTCTGTTAATTTTCCCCGGGGATTTACTCTCCCCCCCCCCAGGCCCCCTCTCTGTTATAGGCTTTGATGGATGATGGCCCGTTCCTCTCCCCGCACTCACACGCTCAAGCCGCGCCGCCCCCGAGCGATCAGCCCGAGATTTGACCACCCACCCTCT
>NW_026267607.1:36671-40167 GCF_000697945.3 Frankliniella occidentalis | reverse complement strand
GGCGGCGGCGGGGGGTGGGGGGGTGATTGGAGCGGGGCGCTGACGGGCAACCCCCTCGTCATGGCCCTCTTCAAGGCGAAAGCCATAATGCGAAATTAAGTCATCGAGCCGGGCCGCAAACCACACTGGCTGTGCGACCCGA
Source organism: Frankliniella occidentalis (assembly GCF_000697945.3). Classification (NCBI taxonomy): domain Eukaryota; kingdom Metazoa; phylum Arthropoda; class Insecta; order Thysanoptera; family Thripidae; genus Frankliniella; species Frankliniella occidentalis. The sequence goes on along the minus strand of NW_026267607.1, from coordinate 40,025 downwards.
CCTTGCGACTGCTGCTTGGGGGCCCACCCCGCCTGATCCATACGGCCGCATCACGCGACACCTCAGAGAGACACACTCTTATCGGTTGGACGAGTTGTACAGTGGACTTTAGAATCACAATCGACGACACTTAGGGCTGCTTGGCGACACTCTAAGCGTCGATCGAAACAACTGGTATATTCTGTGTGTAAGTTAAGTATGTTGCAAATACACCCAGAGAATCATTTAGTTTGTACAACTAAATTTAGTACCTGAAACCGACTAAAATTTGGTCACCCAATTTAAAACTAAATATATAGTCACAACTCGATCAAACTAAAAGTCAGCTAAACTGCATTAGCCAATCGCCGATAAATTTTTGTTTTTAAAGCCAAATAAATTATCGGTTTTCAATTTGGTTCTCTGCGGACTTCGCATTCTTCTGGGTGCACCCTCATTAACAAGTGTTTTTCTTTCTAAAACTGGTTCATTGACTTTACATACAAAAGCACGTCGTATTAAAACGAAATTGTTTTCCATGGCGACAGCTGTAAGCTCGTAAGTGAAAGGGACCCGCAGGATCAAATCTTCCATCTCAGAACTGCAGGATTGGTGAAGTGGAATTGAAGTACTTGACTAGACACTTGAACAGTTTGGGATTTTATACCCCGATGAATTGTTATTTTATATGTCCCGTCAAAATTTTAGATGTTGCAGATTATTTGCACGGTAAAAACGACGTCCTGGTTTTCATTACGTTTTGGAAAAACCATGACGTCTTATGGAAGAAATGCATTGGAAACGTCATGGTTTTCCAAACGTCATGAAAACCAGGACGCCGTTTTTACCGTGTGGTTTTGGGATTTCTGAATACAAATTCTAGGGTATACTCAAGTGTTTCTTTGAATGCGATATCTTACTCTCATTTTTGAGTTACCAATATCTTCTTAATAATATATTTCACTTCATTTTAAAATGTTCTAAAACGATGACCGCTACAAAAACAAGGTGCTTCATTTGAAAGAAACATGTTTCGATTTTCGTTCTACAACAATGGTTTGAAGTGTCCGATTATTTGTCGTTCGTGTGATTCCTTTCTTTCTGGGTGAGTTTGGCGTGTAGTTCGCGAGACGGGGACGCAACGACCCACCTGGGGCGGCGGGCAGCTCGTCGGTACTCCTTTAGGTCCCCGATGTCCACTTTCGGCGGGCTGCACTTGGAGCAGGCGGGAGTCTCTCCCTCTCTCTCACACTACATCTCAGCACGGAGTCTTTGATAGTTCGCTTTTTTTCCTTCTTTTTTTTTTTTGTTCACCCGAGAAACATCGTTTCACACCCCCTCGCGGCCGCCATGGCCGTCGGCGGCGTGGGCAACGTCGTTGTCGGCGACGTGGCGGTCCGTCCGGGACACGCGCGCGGGACGCGGCGTCGTCGTGCGCTCGAAGGGAGGAGGGCGGGGCGGTACGAGGAGGGCCGAGTCCGGAAGGCGACTGAGCGCCGCGGCGGCGGGCTGGCGGCGGGCTGGTGCCACTGGTGCGGCCGGGAGCCGCCCGCGCAGCCCGCGCACAGCCCTTGCGCCCCCCACCCAGGGCGCAACAAGTGGCCCCGCGGGGCGGCGCGTGGCGGACACCTCGCGGGGTGCGAACAGGCGTGTACAGCCCTTGGGCCGGCCCCGCCGCGCCCGGGCGCGCCCCTGCCAGGGGGTCAGCCAGTCACCGCCAGCCTGGCCGTGTGCAGGGCCTCCAAGTGCTTAGGCCCCCCACGGTGGCCCGCGAAAGGTCGCGGAGAGAGTGCGGTGAGCCACACTGTCTCTCGATCTACACACTAAACCGAGGGATGGATAACTCCTGAATTGCGTGTACAAATTCCATGAATTGAATTTGAATTGTCTTGAATTGAATTTGAATTGGACTGAATTGGCTGAAGTGGTTTTGAATTGGTTTGAATCATTGCAATTTCATTTGACTGAATTGGCGTGAATTGAATGCAAATTATCTTGAATTGGACAGAATTAATTGAATTATTTTTGAATTGGCTTGAATTTTCTTTCTGAATTGTGTGGAATTAAATTGGATCAGTTTGAATTGGTCAGAATTAGGGGTGCAGACCTAGGAGGGGAGTTATCCACCCATTTGCACTCAATCCTTGTGCACAATTATGAGCAGCCATAAGATTACATGCATAACTATGCATGTACAATTTGTGCACACACTGCTGTTATTCAAATAATGCGCTTAATTATAGCTGCTTCTAATTCTGCATGGTTAGTGTATAATATTCCATTCCATCTGCCCTGGTGACCGCACTGCTGTCATGGTGAGTCCCAGGTGGTGGCAAAACACAGCTTATCGAGGCCATAAACGTTATGTCCCGCTGGACTCAACCTGTGAACCAACTTGCCGTAAATAAGAATAATAATTTCAATAATACGCTTTAAACATTGTAAACCCACAGACAAGCTCCGGCTGGCGGTATGCGCGCCCTGCTGTTACCACCCGGTGCAACGTTCTCAGCCTTGTACCTAGCCGCCGCAATGTAGTCCTGCCCTATCACATAGCATGGACCCCCCCAGAGGGTGTGGGGGGCTCCACTTCCCGCCGTGGCAGCGAAATTGTGTCCTGCTACACCGGCCAGGGGCGCCTTTCCTAATCCTTTCACGAACGCCCTTGGAGCGGGCGGGCGGGGCGGGGCAGACTGCCAGCCATCGGCAGTAAATGTGCGAAGGAGCAGGGGCGGGAGCACTCTACCCGTTGATAGTAGTGGGAAGAAGGGGGGGGGGGGCTTAAGTCTCCCATGGACTTGAATTTGACGACTGTCACGTTATGGAGGACGCCCTGCTTCGCCTGCTTCGAGGCCACTCCCCAGCAACCCACGCGCCGGCACAAAATAACGTAGACGAGGAATTTAATGACGAGGATTCGAACAACAACCCACAGCCACGTGGTGTATGGTCGGGGCGGGAGGGAGGAGAGGGGGTAATTTTTGGTCCGGCATTCCGGACATAGATCGGGCCGACCGCGCTGGGAACACCCCAGTACTATGGATTCCAGGGATTCCATCCTGCGAAATAACACACATTAAATTTTATATATGACGGCGACCCTTCACGCAGTGTACTTTTCTTAGAGAAATACGAACAACATATCGTGCCTTATGAAAGCTTGAGGAGGAGGGGGGGGTTTCACGAGGGGAGAAAAGGATAGACGGCCTATTGTTGTGCAAATCGTTATTTATTTCGTTTCCCGCCTCGTTGGGTCGCGACCGAACGCCGCGGCCCGGGCTTCGAAAAACTGTCCCGCGCACGCACACCTGTGCGGGCGCGGCCTCAGCCGGCCGGCCCAACTGCCGGCCGGTCTCAGGAGCCGCCGCGGGGCTT
>NW_026267607.1:30867-31531 GCF_000697945.3 Frankliniella occidentalis | reverse complement strand
GCTTGCATTTGCCGACTTGCCTTCACGCCAGACGACTGAAACGCCGAGCAATCAGCGCTCTCCCGGCTCTCCCCACTTGTCTCTGGACAATGCAGCAGTGGTACAGTGCTCCCCAAAGTTGGACGAGCCCCCCCCCCCCCCAATAAATATGACGCGCGGATTAGCAATACCCGCCTGCAGGCGCACGCTGGCGCCCGGTCCGGCAGTCATTGTATGTCATTGATCGGTGATAGACCGAGTGATAGACACTTGCATTGCTGGGGCTCGCTCAATTCTGGAGGCTACTGTACACTCTGTTCCAGACTGCTTCGGAAAGGCCGGTTGGTGGCACCTCGGCCGAGCAGTCTGGAACAGAGTGTACAATGAGGCGCTGAGGCTGAAGGTGCTGTGGACGAAGGATCACGACGGCGACCAACTGCAATAGCATCGAGGAAGGGAAGGGGAAATCCTGTCACGGGCTCTTTCTCTTTCCGGCAAAACCAGAGAGCCCGTGACAGCCAGCCCTTATGGAGGCACTGACCCACACTCAAAACGTTTTCTTGTTGAGACCAGGTTGAGGCTAACGGCTCCCTGTAAGAGGGTGAGGGTGGGGGAGAGTGAGAGAGAGTGTATGGGCGGGGAGCAGGGGGGCAGCGTGGGAGAAAAGATGTCCGACAATCAAAAT
>NW_026267607.1:27285-29952 GCF_000697945.3 Frankliniella occidentalis | reverse complement strand
AGTAGCGCCCAGACACTCCGCCCAGCTCGATTGCGGGTGACTCCTCGGTACCTTAGCAGCTAAACCTCAATTGGTTCGTTTGGATTTTGGCAGTGAGATTGGCGAGATCAGCGGGCTAGCCTAGAGGCTCGTTGGTGAGAGGTGTGAAGTAGGGTAGGTATAGATGTTATCGGCTCGTGCCGAGCCTCCCTAGAGGTGGACTGGAGCTACAAACGAGCCTCTGAGCTCGCCCGCTACAAGGCTGTGGAGACTGGAGACCAGTGAGACGGTGACTAGTCAACTCGCCCCTGCGCGTCAAGTAAAGATTGCCCCTGTACCTGCGTCGGCCCTCGACGGCCTGAGCTCCGCACCGTGGAGCGACATGGTGTCGCCCCACCGGCTCCACCCAGCGGGGGCGTGGACGCCGAAAACAAAGGCAGGAGAGGGCAATGTTTAGTTGACGCGCAGTCAGGTCGGAGTGGACAAACGCCGACAGGCGCAAGGAACGGAGAGGTCAGCGGCCTGGAGGTGCTGCTGGCTTACCATGACAAGCTTGGCGCCGAACAGCATGCGAAGCCTGTAGAGCCGGGCATGGCGCTGCGGGCTGAAGCAACCAGGTCGCCGTCCTGGCCTTCCACCTACCTGTCCGCGCGCGCCCAAGGTACTTGCTAGCCCAGCTCTCAGATGGCGGCACGTGGGGCGTGGGCGCCGTGTAGGTGAACCACTTCTTGGGGAACGCGCAACGCGCACTCCACGCCCCACGCCCCACGCTGCTCCAGCTTCATGTGGAGGGGACGGGGACGGGGCAATGGTGAGAGCACGGCGGAAATAAATTCTGTGCACAGTCCAGTTCTGTTGTCATTACTTCGGGACGGGGAACTAATCTACGTGTCCGTTTCACAAGGGCAGACTGTGCACTTTCTAAAAACAGAGAGCCTTGTTACTTGGAAACATTTACTAATCTATTGTTCTGTGTGATTTCATGTTCTTCTGAGTGCTGCTGAGATTCGCTGCATCACCGGGGACAACAAATTGAAATCAACAATAAATGAGAAGAAACGCCTTTGTTCCTTAACCATCGGAATGAATATGAGCCTGGTGGCTGATTCACCCCGCGCACTTTCGTAGTCATACTGTACCGCATGCAGGCGGGCGGGCGGGTCTGCCTATCCGTCCGAGACCACGGCTCCTTATGGCCCCGTGCGAGTAGGCAACCTGCCCTCACGCGTGAGTGAGGTGCAGTAGAGCTATTAAAGTGCGCGATTTAAATCAGTCACCTGCTACTTAGACAGATATCCTTATTTATCTCGAGTTGTACTGTATCACAATTTTTAACCATTCTTTTCGGATCCTCTCAAAGTGTTCTCGTGAGGATAGGTGTGGTCGTATAGCTACTGTAGGATTATGGCGTACGCGAACAGCCGACACAGCAGCCACGCTCAGGGGTATAGCTGAAATACCTGATGCGCACCAAAGGTAAGGAACTTTCTTGTTGCACAGAGTACACATGGGCTAAATGTCAAAGGCTTATCATTGTGACAAACTTCTGACTTGGGTAAAAAAGTAATACGTATCAACAAACCATATTGTACCTACACAACTAGGTACACGTCTCGAGCAACGGTAATTTTTATATCGCGAAACACTGTACGCTGGGACGCGCTCGCCAACGTTTACCTAAAGAAATACTCTTTTATATTCAACGTGTACAATATTCGTATATTGCCGTCCTCTTCAAGTTTTTGCATCATTCTGCAACACGAAATCCAAGCGCTACATTACGAAGAAATGTTCACGGTACCTTCCTTTACTACGCAAAAACGGTTTTTAGGGTGATTGCAGGAGTTTAACTGCCGCAAGGTACGTATTTCGACACAGAACGTAAGTATCGCTAGACCGATAAACGCGTTTTATATTTCTTGATTCAGACCGTCGCACACTTGCGCTATATTCAGTTAAGCCGCGCTCACGTAAGCGTGAGCGCGAGAGCGTGGATTAAGGTGGAGGTGGTAGCGAAGCGAGGGGGAGCAGTTCATGGGGACACTGTACCGAGTGGCTGACTCACGCCGCGCACTTTCGTAGACATGTATACCGTACCGCATGCGTGGGTGCGGGCGGGCTTGCCTATCCTCGCTGCCCACGGCTCCTTACGGCCCCGTACGAGTAGGCAACCCGCCCGCACGCGTGCATGTGGTACAGTCCAACTACGAAAGTGCGCGGCGTGAGTCAGCCACCTGGTACAAAAGAAGAGAACATAAATAAAAAAATAATCGCTTTGTGACAAAAAATCTATACCTGCGAGCGGTAATGTCTGACTTTTCTCACCCACAGCGTTTAAATCGGACGTAGGTGCAGAAATCTGCATCATTCGGGTAAAAATCTCGATCGTGTGTTGTGTAGTATGAACAGAACCCACAATGGATGCCCCGGCCGGGTCCTCTCTAGAGCGACTCAGAGGGAGAGAGCCGTCTACTGGAGGCTTCGCACGCCCCGCTGTGATTGGGTCGGCGCTGCGCGGCTCCGTCGGCCAGCCTAAATCTAGCATCTCAAATGTAGTTGCGACCTCCAGAGCCCGCCGGGCTCCAGTGGGGCTCCTGCTCCTAGGGTCAGGCGACACAGATGTGCGGCGGCAGCAGAGGCGGCAGCGCTGCGCCGGAGTGCGCCTGGCTGCGCGGGCAGTCGATTAAA
>NW_026267607.1:25780-26404 GCF_000697945.3 Frankliniella occidentalis | reverse complement strand
CTCCCCCTACGCGCGCACAAGTGAGACTGAACAACCCCGCTCTTTTCCTGGGATTTCTCTGTGCGGGTCTCTGTTTGCGTCTTTTTTATTACATCGATGTGATTTTTCACGTACCGGGGTCTCTCACTCCCGTAATATGCGATATTATGCGACTCTTTACTAGACAGCTGCAAGCAGCTACAACGCGCGCGATGGAATTTGTGTATCGCATTTCTTTTCTTCTACCATTCGCGTCGCTCGTTCGCTCGCGGATTTTTGTCTTTGGAGCACACTTATTATTGGTTTCTGTGGAATCATTAGTGAGAAGGGTGGGGCCACGTCGTCTTCACCACATGCGAGGCCCACGACAATTCCATCGGTAGTCAACACGCTGAGGGGAACAGAGTGGGGGCGGGGGAAGTCCGGAGGGCGGCAGGGGTAGGAGGTGTGGGCTTAGACCCGGCGAGCCCTCTCCCCCTGCTCGTGGCCATGCCGTGTCGAGGGGGTCGAGGGTGTTGGACGGACCGGGCCCCTTGGTGGTGGATAGGACCTGGGTAAGGACCAGGATCTGGCTGGATAGGATAGGTCGGGTGGAATCGGATAATGGTTCTGGTCGTGGGTGTGGCGAGGCGGGAAGGGGCGGGG
>NW_026267607.1:24434-25273 GCF_000697945.3 Frankliniella occidentalis | reverse complement strand
ACAGCATGCATCTCAATGCATGCGTTAAATACAGCATGCATACCATGCATGCTTTATATAACGCATGCAATGCATGCTGTTGGGTTTTCAGAGTTGTCACAGTTTTTTTGTGCGAAACTCGAGTAAACCACTGCACCGGCGGGCCACTGTGGAGCCGGGACGCCGACCAGCCCGCCACACAGCTACGATGTGCGGGGCGGCCTACCCAGTCTGCGTTCAGGCCCCTGGCCGCTGGTGGGGCCCCAACGGGGGCTCTTTCCCGGCTATTCAGCTGAGCGGAGGAGGGGCGGGACTAGGGCCATTGGGCAGTTGGTTCTTCCCGGCGTGTGTGCCCTCTACCACTGCAGCTGCAGCTGGACGGCCAGCTGGTAAAGGTGGAGCTGGACAACCTGGACGTGTTTGTTGGTGCTCCACTACCCGACCGATCCGTAACACTGAGCGCGTCATCCGCGACCTCCTCGCCGACGTCGCTGCCAACGCGGCCCGCGATCTGGACGAGGTCCAGGAGCCGCCAGGAGCTCTCCCTGCCTCCCAGCGTCTTCTACGGGGCGAGGCGCCACGCCCCACCACGCCTCTCCTTCCCTTCCCCAAAAGAACAGGATGAAAGTTTTGTTGGTGGCGAGTGGGGTCGCGGAGTCCCTGCATAGGTAGGCCAGCCCGCCTCGCGGCCCTGTTTGCCGTGACTGCCTATCCTACCGAAGACGCTCGCATCAGTCAGTAGTGCCCGCCAGGGTCCAGCCCTCGACGGGAGGTGCGCGGGGACCACGCGCCAGGGCGACACGCTGCGATGATTTGTGGATGTAACTGTTGATTTGTGGTCGAAACTCCACAGCCCCCTC
>NW_026267607.1:20594-24384 GCF_000697945.3 Frankliniella occidentalis | reverse complement strand
GGCGTGGGGGCGGGGAGCGTGGGCGCAGGGGGCGGAGGGGACGGCGACGGCGTCGGGGTCGTCTGGACGTACTTTATGACTTTGACCACTTTGTTGGGGGGAGGCGGCGGTGGGGGTGGACGTGTCGCTCCGGTATACACCCTCACCATGGTAATGGAGGCCCCTATCAGCGCGAAGAAGAAGCCGGCCATGCCCGATGAGGACATCATCATCATCATGCCGTTGACGAGCATGGGCACGATGAGCAGGAAGAGCAGCTTGTAGGCCAGCAGCAGCGGCAGCAGGAACTTCTTGAGCAGCTTCTTTTTCTTCTTGAGGATCTTCTTCTTCTTGAAGCGTGGCTCCCCGTCACGTACGTCTGCCTCGGGGTCCGTGGCGTTGGTGTAGCCATTTGACGGTTTGCTGAGCGCGAGCGCCTGCGGCACGCGCTCGGCGCGCGTCGGGCACTGGCGTCCTGCATCACACGCAAGAGAAATTCAGTTTGGCACGCTTTTTCGAGGCACGGTGGTCCCGCACCTCGACGGACGGGGGAAGGGCGAGACTTGACATCAATATGGAACAACGCTCTTTGGCACCAGTTTATAACTAATTGTTTACAATCTCGGCGTTAATAAAACTTTTCAAGCTCTGCATTTGTTTATTCCCGCACTCCTAATTTATTTACGCCTCCTGTATGTCTCTCCTGCCTCGTTGCTTATTCTGTTATCTGATGGTCAAGATTTAGTCAGAGTTTAATGAGCGACCACCAGGAATACGGATACAGCATTCAGCTTTACTGATCTCAGTGATTATTGTTTCAGTAAAGTCAACCGACAGAGTTAATTGTGTGCTTTTCAATGGATGCATATTTTCTTAATGTTAAAATTAAAACTATTCCGACACTCCCCTCTAGAAACCTAGGTGAAACGAAAGGGAGAGAAGGGCGTTTGTCATGGGAGTGCGCACGCGTAGAGCGGTGCAGAACGCGTTAACGCCGATGCACGCAGAGAAAGTAAATGTAGGCCACCTTTATATCTCTTTGTGTCATCTTTCTGATGCATTACTGTTTCATCCATTTCACCTTCATCGTTCTAGTCATGAAGACAGAGATAGCGAGAGAGTTAGTGTGCGGCTGTAGATATTTACTGTGAACAGTAGAGGTGCTCGGGCTTTGAGATGCAAATGTGATCCGAAAGATTGCTTGGTAAATTACCTGAGACACATTTGACGAAAGTGGAGCACTTGCTCGCGGGGCCGTCGGATCCTCTCGAACAGCACGTTACCGGGGGGCAGGGCCACGACTTGAGCCCCGGTTCCGCGGTGGGCAGCAGGGTCGCCGCGTCGTGCAGCACTTGGTTTTCACGAAACACTTTTTTCACCACCTCCTCGACAATGCCGCCCATATCCAAATTCGGCGGGTTCTCAAGCAGCGGCTCGTCCTCGTCGCTCCCTGCGCCGCTGCTATTCTCCAGGGAGGTCTCCTCCAGCTTGTCGGTGAAGTTGGGAGGGCGCGCGGGCCTGCCGGGGGGCTTCCCACTGGGCTTGGCGCCGAGTGGCTTGGTGACGACCTTGACGTCGGTGAAGGGTATCTTGGTGGGGTTGAGGTGGTGGAAGTTGTCTATCATCGAGACCACATCGTCGTGGTCCAGGTTCACGGATGGCAGGGGTGGCCTAGGCGGCCTTGGCGGCGTCTGGCTCAAGTCTTGCACCACGACGGTGGACACCATCGGCGACCCCATGTAGTGCCCCGGCTTCTGTGTCGTCACGAACGTCGGAGGGTCTCGGTGGTTGTGGTCAATGATCTCGTAAGGCGGGTCCCGGTGGTGGCCCAGGATCTCGACGAAGGGCATGGCGTACGACGGCACCGACGGCCGGGTGACGAAGGGCGCGTACACGGGTCGGACGAGTGGGTAGTCGTACTGCTTGTCGGCGACGGGGAGGTCCGCGGAGGCCACCTTGTCTTTGCTGCTGCTGCTGCTCGTGGAGATGAGCTCGTACTGGTCACCGCGCGCCTCCGCCCGGTCCGGGACGCTTCCGCCCTGCGGCGCGCGGTCGTTGCGGCGGTGAGCGACGGCGGCCACATGCGTGCCGTTGTCGCCGGCGTCCGCGGCCGCGAGGGCGGCGAAGACGACGGTGGTCGCGAGGACTGCGCACAGGACATGCTTAGCAGGCATGCTGCCCACGGCATGGTTCTGGCCTGGCCTGGCCTCGGGGCGCCCCGGCGCGGCGGCGCTCTCTGGGCTCTCTACGAACGCATGGCGCTGCGCCGTACTGCCTCGGCGGGATGCTGGGCGCGACTGGCTGCCGAGCGGGCCGTCGCCAAGGGGCGCAGCCTCCGTGACGACATGTGGGTGACGGCTGCCGTACGGCTGGTGACGCCGCTCACATGGCCGGGACAGTAAGCGCAGCGGCGCGTGCCACGCCGGGGTGCCGCACTCTGGCTGCCGCCGGGGAGGCTCACGCCGAGGCAAGCGCCGCGACGCCCCGCGCGCACGCCCCAACGCAAGCGATAAGCATCGCAGATGATAGGCTCCCGGCCGCTTAATTGCCCCTAGTTGGGCATGTCGCGTGGAGGCATGACTTGACTTGACTAACCACGAGGCCTCTTTTGGCCCAAGGTTCATGATCCGACCGGAGCCGTTCATATAGCGAGGCCCTTCCACCGGGGCACGATGCTGAGCATACATGCTGATCCCGGTTTCCGGTTGCAAACCCAGCATCCTCAAAGATGGCAGCTAAGTGGGTTCCCGAACCCTTGGCAGCCCCGAACAATCACGGAGGGGATTGGCCCCCGTGTTCATTCCTCGGGGGGGCTCAGGGTGCGGGGGCCCTGGTTGATACAGCGCCGTCGTCCTCGGGAGGCAGCGGGGCGGGTTCCCGTACACTTGCCCAACTCGAACGAGCCACGGAGAGCAGAAGCCCCGTGGATCATCCCTCAGCAGGGCAAGAGTACGGAGTACCCGGGTGGGCCGATGACGTTGGTATGTATCTTGCTCTGAGGCGCAGATGCGTTAGGCTTCGGTGGGCTCTTCGGGTGCACCCGTGGGCGAGTGGAGTAGCTGGGGCAGAGGGTGAGGGTACCTCCGCGGCGTGGTAAGAGGTGGTACCGCCCGATGCCTGCGACACGGTGATCGCCCGTCGAACAAAGACAGCTGGGGAGGGGTGAAATGAAGCATTGCTACGCCAACGATGGTGTTTGGGTAGAGGCTGCAGTAGCGGCGGCGGGCGTGGCGTGGCGCGGCGGGGTGTAGGGCAGAGGGGCGCGCTGCAGCGACGCCACGCAGCAGCAGCATAGGGAAGGCCAACCAAACCGCTGGTACCGGGTCGCACGGGCTCGACGCTGGTAGGGAGGACAGAGCAATTTGACGCACAACAGCCTGTTTTAGCCGCGTCCGTGGTCCTGCAAGAGAGTGTACGTCGCTGAGAGTGCAGAAGATCTCGACGGCGAAGGGTAACGTCGTTGACGAAGGTTTGGTGTCTTGACCGGGTGCACCCTGTTGAACCCCGCGCAGTCTTCGTTTCTTGAACACTTGCTGGTCTGGGGCGAGTGGTTGCCCCCCCCCCTCCCCCGCCACCCGAATAGGACGAGGGGGCGGGGAGGGCGGGTTGGCTTCCTAGAAGTGCGTAGGGTCGCTGCAGCCTCCTCCCCCCCCTCCCCCTCCCGCCCAGCCCCGCTCCACACTGCGACCGCTGCTCTCATGCCGTCCAGGGGGGCAAAATCGCGCTGAAATAAAACGAAAGTTACACGACTCAAACCAGCGGCGTGCTCCTTCCAGCTGCGAGGGGTGGCTGTAGAGCAACGGCAGTTGGG
>NW_026267607.1:18220-20544 GCF_000697945.3 Frankliniella occidentalis | reverse complement strand
CAACGCAGGTAGGGTAGGGACACTATTGGACACCACACCTTCACGCACACTGCACCAGGGCACGCCGGGCGCTAAGAGCTGCGCGTCGAGACACTTGAACAGCACCTGCACTGCAGATATGGACGAGGCGTTGACCAGCCGGACACTGCTGTGACCACTTGGACGTTGCACTACTCACTTGGACACTACAATGAACGCTGAAACACTGTAATCCAAAATCCAGAGGGGGCCGCTGCGACAGGGACGCTGGGCTGCGCCGCTGCGCCGTAAAATTCTGGGGCTCGTCGGGCGGGCCCTGCCGCCGGGCCCCTCAGCTGCGCACTCCAGATGACGCTCAGCGTGTGAGACAAAGGGCGAAACACAAAATCACTAATAACTCGCGAACCCCGCAACCGATCGACACAGCACTTTGCACAGACACTCGCGGGCACAACGCCGATTCACTGATACTAAATTGGACTCGGAGAGCTGAGATTATACCAACAAAATACGAAGCAGAAGACGGAGCGACGTGGAGGCGTGCGCACCCCACGCCGGCTCGGCCGGAACCCCGGCAGCTTTACGGGGACCACCAAACGAGCGGGAGAGAGGACATAGGGGGAGGGGGGTAAGAAGACAGAGACAGAAAGTGAAGACGCCTCAACAGCATGATCATGATGTCTCGCTCGGATCCACACCTCACACCTCGGCACAACGAAGAGCGGACTGCGGCGCCGACGGGTAGTAAGCTCGGCAACCAGGGCGGTGCAGGGAAAATGACATGATGTTGCAGATAGCCCACGGTATTATAGTTACTCGGGTGCACTCAACTCCTTGTTATGCAGTGCCCACTCCCCACTCCCTTCCCCCCTCCTCATCTGGCATGGGCATCAGGCCCGTACGTCTGCCAGTCTGCCTCTCTCTTGCACGCACGTACATTTAGGCAAGGGAGATCAGGAGACGGTTTGCCATTCAGAGCCCCGCCTCCTCTCCCTGACACTCGCTATCGCCGCCCTGCTACCGTCTCCGTACCGCCGCTCTGATCTTGGCACAAAACCCGCTCGCCCCCCTCCCCCTTCCCCTTCTCTCTCTCCATACAACCGCGCTACCTCCAATCAGACCATCTCTAATTCCCCGCACAACAGCGCTCACACACACACATCTCTCTCTCTCGCTCTCACACACACACAGACCCCACACGCACACTAACACACGCATCTCACACGCGCGCGCGCACACACACACATACACAGCGACACGAGCGCCGGAAAGCCAAAGCGCGCGCCTGCAATCACGGTAGAGTATGGGGGAGTGAGGGGGGGGCTGAGAGCGCAGGCCGTGATGAGGCACCTCCCCGAAGTGACGTGGCACTTTGCACGGTGCACTGCTGGCGGCCTACCCCCTCCCCTTCTCCTTTTCAAAATCTCGCTGTCGCTGCTGCTGCCCCGCGCCGCAACGCTGGGGAAACCGCCCGCCAGCGCGAGCCACAGCAGCAGCAGCAAAAGGGAACAAAAAGGGAAACTCAACGTCCTCGTCAACCAAGTTGCGAGTCGCGCCCAATCACCACCATTAAGCCCGATTTTATTTCATTTTTCGCTACGTAATGAGGCTGAATGAAAGCGAGAATCATGACGACGGTCATCATCTCATCCGGCTCGGCACCAGCAGCAGCGAGCAACGGCGCCGCCCGACTCAAAAGACTTTCACCCCCAGCAAGCCGCGCCGTTAAATTCTGCATGTGTTATTTGCATTTCAATTATTTAAAGTCTCCCGCCCCCCATGGGCTTCCTGCACAACCACCGCCGCCGCACCACCGCACGCGCGCACAGGAGCGTCGGCCCCAATCCTCTTTTGTGCCAGGGGGTGACTCTGTGGCTTGCACCCCGCCACGCCCCGCCACGCCCCGCCACGCCCATGCCACGTGCCGCCGTGGGCGCAGCGGGCCCCGTAGGAAATGACTGTGCAGGTAGGCGTAACATGTTTACGCAGTGGGGGTGGGGCCGCTGCAGCAACAACGAGTTTGACAATGACGGGGGCGCAGCGCGGCGAGCGGCGGCGCACCCACCACTGCGCGCCGCCACCACCTACCAGGGGCGCCCGAGGCGACCGGGGAGGGGAAGGAGGGGGAGAGCAGCAGGGCGGGGAGCTTGGCGTGGTTAATTTTTCATCATCAATGGCAGTTGCTGCTGTGCGAGTCTGCCGCGGGTGCGTACCGGTGGGTGTATACGCCACACGCCGCCACCGAGCCACAAGCGGGGCGCAAAAGGGGTGTGGGGGGTGGGGCACGGCAGGAGCATGAGGCCTTTCACAGGATGAAAGCGTCCCCTGACGGGGCGGGGGCGGCG
>NW_026267607.1:16035-18170 GCF_000697945.3 Frankliniella occidentalis | reverse complement strand
GGGGGGGGCGCACTTGGTTCTTTCCGGCCACTTCACTTAGGGCCGCTAACTTCACTGCCAGGTGTAGTCCAGGTAGCAGACTAGCAGACGGGGCGGACACCGCCCGCTGACCTGTCGGTGGGCTTGCTTTTAGAGAGATCTTCCAGCTGTAACGCTTTTGATGTCTAGTCTTTTGAGTGAAGACCGGACCTCCATGTTCAATCGCAACCAAGAACCAGGGCTCCTAGGTGGGCGCAGCGCCACGATACGCAGCAGCTTGTCAGAACCCTCGCGGCTCTCGCCCTGTAAGCCGCGTATGTCTCGCAGTTAAGGAGCTCCCTATCCTCAAACATTTTCCTAGTTGTGTCGCAGTATAGGGAGGTGGCGCCGGCGTCGGCCTAGCTCTGTCACCCACTGTGCCCCCCCCTTTTTCCTCTGTCCCCGCCACCGCAAAATCTTACTCCTGTCCACCCCCGGGACCCTGGAGGTGGACATCCAGGCCAGGCAGCTAGGCACCCTGCCCAACGACACTCTGCCTGGTGGCACCTAGGAAAGGCGTCGACACCCTGGCGGTAGATGTTTTGGGGAGATGGCGAGCTTGACAAATGGGTAAAGGTGGCTGGGGAGAGGGGGGGGGGAATGACCAGCACGTCCCACTCATATGTAGGTGTAGCACTTTGTGCGATACCTTTAATTTCGCTCAGCGGTTTTTCTTTGTATTAAACTCTATACGGCGTGTTAGGAAGGGTCTCCCGACCGGCGAGGACGGCGACGAGGCCACGCACGTCTACTTTGGCTGTGCATCCCATATCCGAGTGAAAAACATCCGCAAAGCGATAGCACATAGTGGTCACGGTACACTGATTGTATTAATTTTACTAGGACAAAGACATTTCGACCGATTTTACAATTTTAGTGATTTTAGTTTTGATCATGAGTGTATAGTCTTGACATTTCTTGATGTTTTAGTGATTGTTTTTGAGCAAGGGAAAACCAACAAAGCAAAGAACAATATCTTTATAGTTGAACATTGCTTAAAACAAAAATCAGTACTTAATATTTCTACCTTAGGCCAAACACAAAGAGCAGTGTCTCCATCGGACAGGAAAAAATATGGTCCAGGTAAAAAAGGGGTAAAACAGGAAAGGGATCTTTTTCACACATCCCGTTCGATTCAAACGTGAGTAACTTGTCTTTCAGTAAATAGAGGATCATTTGACAAATTAATACACAACTACAAATGCCGAGCTGCCAGCGTTACAAAAATGTCATTCCTACGGAAAATCTCGGAAAACTTGACGGAAAAATTTTGAAAGTTTATGACAGCCAGCAGCGTATCGTCCGGAGATCCGGTGGTGGTGGTCGGGAACTCGCGGTGCACAGCGTGCGGGCTGGTCCAGGGCGGGCCGGCGCGCGGGGCAGCGAGCCCCACGGGGAAAGGGGCCCCCGCCACCACCAGGCGCCCGCCGTCACACGTTGATCGTGTTGTCCATCTCGCGCTGCCTGTGCCGAAATGGTTCGTGCTAATCAGTGCTACATTTACCACTCGTCGAAAGTAAAACGCGTCTGACGTGACGAGCGTCATCCGCGACCTCTTGATGAGCGACGACAGCTCCCGCGCTCCTGCGCGTCGACCTGGCTCCAACACGGGTTGTCGCCGTCCTCGTGCACCTGACCGACGGCAGCGGGGTCCCCGTTGAGGTCGACGCCAGCTTTTGGACCCGAGCCGTCGAGGGTCCCCCAGCGCGGCTTGCTGAGGGACTGCTGGGCCGGTTGGAGGGGGTGCAAGTGGTGGTGGTGGTGGTAGAGGTGGTGGTGGGTGGGTTGTTTGCTTGAGGACCGCCTCGGCAGCGACCTGTCGACCCGACAAGCGGCCCTGTAGCGATACCGACCGGCGCGAGCGAGCAGCCTGCATGATTCCACCTCATGGCTTCATGGCCAACGACATGGGGAGCGTCTGCTGTCTGGAGATGTACGATATTTCTGTGATAAAGACACAATAATATGAGACTGGGTGATGCTGCTGTTATTGCGTGAGATGCGGCCACGAGTCTTTTGTGCTCGTACCGGGTGATTCAGAGAAGACGCAGGTGCGGGCGGGTTTGCCTACCCAAGGGGCTATGGCGCCTTACGGGCAGAGCGGGTAGGCAAACCCG
>NW_026267607.1:12847-15755 GCF_000697945.3 Frankliniella occidentalis | reverse complement strand
AAAGTTGTGGTACGCTTCGTAGTGGAGCACATTGAGGATGTTGACGAGGAACTGGCCATGAGTCACGTTCAGCTGCAGGGGCACACGGAGAGAGTCTAGGAGCACGGCGAAGTTCCGGGGGGGGGGGGGGGGGTGCGAGACGTTATACCATGATGTACTCCTGGTTGAGCTCGGCCGGGTTGGTCAGCATGTCAGGGTACCCGATCTGCTCGTTCATCGCGTCCGCCTTCTCCTTGGCCACGGCCCTGGTCTCGTCGTCCATCCAGGCGTTCTCCGCCAGCAGCTCGTTGAAAGCGCCTCAGATGTTGTGGATCATCTCGAGCGCCGTTTCCTGCCGACAGGGAGGAAGGCGCGGGGTTGTGCGGAGTGCGAAGCAAAAGAGAACCCCAGTTGGAGGGAGAAGGCCGGCTGTAAGTTTACCTTGCTCTCGTGGTTGAAGTTGTCCCGGATGAAGGGCGCGCCCACGGCCATGCCCAGCTTCTTGTTCGTCAGCTCGACGCACTGCGCCCAGCGCGGCCGCTCCGACAGTATGCCGTGCAGCACCCGCCGGAACTCGACCCGCTTGGACGCGTACTCGTCATGACGAGGCGCCAGAGCAAGTAGTTGTGCACCACTCTGCAAGTGGTTGTTTGAAAGTCATATTTGCGTTTGAGAATAAGTGCTTGCGGAGGGGTTGCGTTTCTCGAGGCAGGTGCACTCACCTCCTGTCGGTTTCGGCCAGGATCTTGCCCATGGACCTGAAGTACGGCAGGCCGTAACAGACGACGGGCTCCTCCCTCGAGATGACGGTCTTGAGCACCGTCTTGAGGAACAGGTGCCAGTCGAGCTCGGGCACGTCCTCTTGGAGGCGCCACAGCGGCAGCTGCTGGTAGTTGAGGGAGGTGTCGTGGCGGTCCGCCTCTGGGAGCGAGGCCTGTGGGTGGGTGGGTAAGCCAGAATACAGTTAGAGCGTTCACTAAAGTCAATAAAGCATTGCCAGGCGGAGCTCGGTCGTGGCACCAGCCCCACCACCACCTTACCTCGGCCAGGCGCTTCTCGAAGTTGATGACCTCTGTGATCTCCTGCGCCACGGTGGCCTTGTCCGCGCCCATGAGCATGGCCACCTCCGTGACGTACTTGTGGTAGGCCTTAATCTCGGTCTCGGTGCTTGTCTTGAGGTAGTAGTCCCTGGAGGGGAGTGCCAACTGCAACTGGTCCAGCTGGGGAGCACGATACAATGGTCACGACTTGCATACCACCACCCCCCCCCCACACACACACCCACTCACCTGGGGAATGTTCACTGAAGAGTTCTTGTCGTCGGGACCAACCCACTGCTGGAAGAGCATGCCTTCGCTCAGCTCTGAGGCGGCCCAGGAGCACCTCCAGCGGGTACTCGGGGGGCTTCCATCCGGGCACGGTCACCGGCCACCCGCCCAGCGAGGTCAGCACCATCTTCAGGGGCACGTCGCCCACCTTCCGAATCTGGTCTGCAGACAGAATAGAAACGGTGTTCCACCTTAACTGCTCGCGCCCTCCCCCTTCCCCTCCCCCTTATCCCACCAGCTTCTTGCTGTATATTTGCCCATGATTTGCCGGTTCGCTCTTGGGCGAGCGGATATTAAGTTTCGACGCGCACGCATGAAATGTTAATTCTCATCTCCTGCCAGCTCCGTCTCACTGCCCCCTCCCCCCACGCCCCGGTCTTCTCCTCCCCCTCTTTTTCTGGTCCGACGTTTACTCACTCAGGTCCATGCACGACTTGTAGAAGATCTTGGCCTTCTTCGTGGCGTTGGAGTCGTTGACGTTGACGTCCTCGTCGAGGATGCCCTTGAGGATGTGGTTGAGCTGCTCGGCGAGGACCTCAAACGTGCTGATGGACGACCTGTCCTCAGGGATGAGGTGCCGCTTGTTCCAGGACCCGCACGCGTACTGGAAGAAGTCCTGGCACGGCGAGGCGGAGCGGTCCATGGCGGACAGCAGCGAGGCGGCTGGAACCGAGCCCGAGCCGGCGAAATCAGTCGAGGGCCGCGGGTTATTTCGCTTCATTTCGCTCCCTTCGCGAATCGTTTCTTAACCGCGCCGTTATTATTTCAGACCATTTCGCGATCATTCCCCGAACAGCAAATGAGCGCACGACTTGATATCTTCGCAAAGTGGTGGGGGCGCGGCGGGGTCAACACAACACGGCGCACAAGTCGCCCGGTGACGACGCGGTCCTGGGCTTGATGCCCGGGTGCCAACGGCTCTGACAGGCCTTAAAGGGCCATTCGTTATCGGCCCCGCCGTGTGCTCTGCAACGTGAACAGAGTCCTCCTCGACTCTGCTCAGCCCCCCTCCCCCCTCTCTTTCTCCCACTGCTGCACACATTGAGTCGCGCCCTCCCTCCACTCCATTCAGGGCACCCAGCTTTTTGTTTGGAATCCTCCCTGCTGCCGCTCGGCTTGTCCTGCCCAGGCCGAGCCCCTGTTGTGGTGGTGGTGGTGGTGGAGGTGGTGGTCCAGCTCACCCCCACCCCCTCATCCCGAGGCAGCCCATCGCTGGTGTTAGTGGGGCTATTTTTACGCGCTTTGTTCTGTCGGCCCAATCGGCCAGGGTTGGTCCATAGCGCCCGCGGCGCCCGCCCGGTGCCTCCACCCCGACCTCCCGGCCCTCCACAGCCACACTGCTCACGTTCTCATCAGCTGCACTCTCGTCGACGTGATGGTGCGCGGCGAGGCCGGGCGAGGCCTCCCCTGCCTACCCGAGCCGCACCGCCGCCCGCTGCTACCACAGCGGTACCGCGGGGCCCGGTGAGCCGGGACAGGGGTGGGTGGCCCAGGGCCATTATGAAACGCACCGGGCTGGAAGTTAATTCCGAGTCGTCGCCCTGCTCCTTTCTAGTGCCCCTCCCTCCACCACCCCTCCTCCCCTCCTTGCACTCCCCCCC
>NW_026267607.1:7200-12797 GCF_000697945.3 Frankliniella occidentalis | reverse complement strand
GGGGAGGGGGGGGGGGACGACAAGTGCGAGTGAGACGGGGCCATGGCCGGCTCGAGCATCTCACTCGTACCTACCGCACTCGGACGCTCCCGAGACGGTGAACCGACCGACGCACCAGACGCCTGGTGGGTAGGCACGCCCGTTACACACGTGTGTCTGGTGGAGCTGCCTACCTCAGGTCTGCCAGGCGGTAGGGGCTGTCTGTCGGCAGGGGCTAAGGATTGTAATTGTTTAGCTGTGACTTAACACATTGAGTGTGTGACATCTTTTGTGATAGTGTTTCTACATTAAAGCCTGACCAGACGTGGTCACGCCGCATTCAATGTGTTTATGTTTCACCAGGTGAGAAAACTTATCTACTCCACGGCTTTAAAATAAATCATGATATATATGAATTCTCATCACATTGGTCAGAACTCTGTGCGCAAGGTCCAAAGGGGGTGGTTTGTTTTTTTGCAGTTTTTGACCAATACCAGGTCACTCTGATTCTAGTTGATTTGGCGGTTATGGCACTTATTACAGTTGCAGGGAGAGCCAGAGGACATTTGTTGCTCAGGAGCAACAAACGCCGATACAGGTACAAAGACCTCAAATCGCGGGACCTGTATCGGTTTTTGTTGCTCTAGGGCAACGGCTGTTTAGCCCGGCCTAGCGAACAGGGGTTTCGTTGGACAAAATGTTTTACTTGCGGATCGTCATACCCTAGTAGTACCCTATACCAGCATAATTTTTTTTTTTGTGGTGCACTTGGTTTGGTTGTTATAGGCCGTCAAAAATGGCGATTTCATCTCGACTCCAGTCTATGTACTGTCGAGCCTGTACGGCAAACGCAATGAGTCCCACCGGTGTTCCCGGGGCCTAGAAGCATTGTTTAGATCCTAGGCTTTGAGTTGGCACAAAATTTTGCCGAATCGGCCCAAAGCTATAGCACCCAGAGCTTCTAGAAGTCTTGTTGCTCAGGAGCAACAAAACCGATAAAGGGTTAATACAAAGAAAAACCGCTGAGCGAAATTAAAGGTATCGCACAAAGTGCTACACCTACATATGAGTGGGACGTGCTGGTCATTCCCCCCCCCCTCTCCCCAGCCACCTTTACCCATTTGTCAAGCTCGCCATCTCCCCAAAACATCTACCGCTACCGCCAGGGTGTCGACGCCTTTCCTAGGTGCCGCCAGGCAGAGTGTCGTTGGGCAGGGTGCCTAGCTGCCTGGCCTGGATGTCCACCTCCAGGCGAGGTCAGGTGCTTCCCGGGGCCGAGTGGAACCGTGGCTGCTGCGTCCCCGTCCGCGGCGCGGAGCGCAAGCTGTTGCTGACGTTGATGGCCGTAGAGGAGAGACGGAGGCACCGCGATGAGGCAGGGGATGCGAGCAATGTTCGCATCAATGAGACGGACTAGTTGCCGATCGACGCAGAGAGCGAGGGCTTGGTCCAGAGCGAGTGCCTCCGCCCGGTAGACGGAGCAGATGTCCGGAAGGCGGAAGAGCGTACTCGGCCGCGACGCTAAGCAGAGAGCGCACGCCCTCCGCGTCCACCCGCACCACCCCGCTCATGTCCAGGACCACGGCGTGGAGCTCGGCGGGCTCCTGCCGTTTCATCCCCTCCACGAAGTTGGCCGTGCTGCTGGCGGGCGCGTCCCGGAGCTGGCCCTGCTACTTCTGGACCTTGCCCTGGCGGGCCAGCTCCTTCCCCGGGACGAGCCCGACCAGGCGGTACAGGTTGTCCCTGAAGGCGGACCTCGTGGCGAAGTTGATGACGCCGGCGTAGCGGAATATGACGAGCCCCGGCACGCGCTGCGCCGCGCCGTACAGGGCAGGGTCCACGTACAGGTCCGTGCCGGGCAGCGGGGCGAGCAGGGGCACACGGGCCGCACGCCCTGGCACACGAGCGACACGGCCGCGCCCACGCCCAGGCCCACGTCGATGTCCACCAGGACGACGGCGAGGAACGTGACGACCCAGACGGCACCGTGCCACCGCAGCTGCGCACGGACCGGGGGGAAGAAGGCGCGTGGGGGAAGAAGGGCAGAGTAGGCGTGGGGGAAGTCCAGAGGCGGTGGGGAAGCGAGGGCCATGTGTGGTAGTTGGACGGCGGCTGAGGCGGTAGGGGTGGCAGTAGCAGCAGTCGAGAGAGGAGCCAAGGGGGGCGCTTGCGTAGGCCCGGGACGATGAGTCCTCCGGGCGCCAAGTTCCTGAGGATCGCCAGGACCGGATGCGCCAGCGGATGAGGAGTCGGTCGGTGAGGTAGTCGAACCGACGGTGCACAGGCCAGTCGCCCGCCTCGGCGAGCAGAGAGACGACAGGGGAAGAGGGCATGGCGCCGAGAGCTATGCGAAGGGCGGCATTGCAAGCCACCTGCAGGGGCCCGAGGGTGGGCTGTGAGACGGGGTCGATAAGGCCGGCGGCGTACTCTACCTGTGCCCGACGAGAAGCGCGGGGTGGGCGCCCCAGCGGACACCCGCGACGGCCTTCAGGAAGGAGAGGCGCTTGGCCAGCTTGGTCTTGAGGTAGGCAACGTGGGCGTCCCAGAGCAGGGGGTAGTGGAGAGTGACGCCGAGGTACTTGACCGTCGGCGCGTGGGGAACGACCAGGCCGTCGATCTCGAGGCGGGGGAGGCGAGCGTAGTAGTAGTAGTAGTAGTTGTCGAGTATTGGCTTTCAGGTGTACCTGTGAATACGCAGCAGTGTTGCGGGATTGCATACTCAATATGGCTGCCCACCAGGTTGGACGCGCCCTGCGCCAGCATCTTCTGGTGGGCCGCACTTCGTAGCCGTTCTGCGCAGAGAAAATGCACTGGTTGGGGCGTGCAAGAGGAGTAAGAGGCAAGGCGTGGCGTACCTTGGTGGCGAAGATGAGCGCCAGGGACATGGTGATGGACTCGATGGCCACGGCCCACAGCAGCGCGGCGAGCGGCGCGCCGGGCTCCATGGACAGCATCGTCCCCGCGATGACGACAAGCAGCTCGAGTACTTCCATCTTGAAATTTGCAAAACCCCCAGGTCAACCACTAGCGGCATCTTTTTAGAGTTGGTAGCAATTTTGTTGACAGTCGCAGACCAATCCGTTGCAGCACAATCGTGCACACCAAACAGACTGCAACGTCCAGTTGGAGGTGAAGATGGGCATGTTCCTGTAGAGTGCGCGCACCGGCGCCAACGGCAAAATTCGCGTCCATCTATGCTCTTAATACACATTTAATCCTAAATTGATGCGGGTGTAGTTTTTATGTAGTGATTTTTTTCCCAAGCCGTTCAATTCACAGGTCTGCCCCCTTAAGCACCCATGAGCGCTCACATGAGCAATGTGCGGTGCCATATAATGAGCAAAATGCAAATATTTTTGCAGAATTACACTCTCCGTACTCTCTCCTTCCTAAAGAGTAGGGGTGTATTTATTTTCGCGTCATTTTGCATCTTAAGTGAACGCTCATCTCGCGTGAAACGTGAAACGCTCATACGCACTTAAGTTTACACACGGAGAGAAAAGTTCCGGCCAGACAACAAAACTGAGTTTGGATTGTTCCTTTTACCAGTACACCTAACCAGTTTCGGTGTCACACCGAAACCTTTAGACTGTGCACCAGAACTTTTGGTGATTACGCATGTAAAAGTTTGGATAGTACTTTTCTTTCAATTTTGTCGAAACTTTTGAACGTACGGCCCGAACTTTTCTCTCCGTGCACGCCATTGTCAAGATTTGCTCGATTCTTTTCACTCTTCAGACATTTAAGCCACCAAAAAATACTCCGCTATTTTATTCGAGTAAGAAAACGGGGCTGATGGTGCGCGAGGTCGCGCGAGGTGCAGGGGGTGCGAGGGGAGGCACTGAACTCGGTTTTTGGATCTGTTGGGACAAGACGTACGAAGGGTGTGATATCACAGTTTCTGCCGTTTCTGCCTTTCTGCCCTTCAAGCCAGCCAAACGTGCCGAAGAACCATCAGAACAATGGAGTCGTGGCCGTCGTTTAGCGAATTAGGTAAGTTCTTACATTAATTAAAGCTGCGATATTGGAAAGCTTGTGGGAGAGCGTAAAACACAGCCGTTGGGGAGCGGAGTTGAGGTATACCCTAACCTCATCTTGACTGATATTTGGTTTTGAGGTGTTGAAAAGCATTTTCTGGAGTTGCCATACTACTGTTACCGTAAAACTAGAGAAATTGATCGTGCTGAACGGGCATCCCGCGTCACTTCTGATCCCCCCCCCCCCCCTCCTCATCCCCGGGCCCTATAGTAGTCAGTCAGTGCTGTGCTGTAGGGCGGACGAGATGAAAAGGCTTGATCCGGGCCGGGGAGTGAGGAGAATTTCGTCAAAACCCCTGACAGAATTTTCTAGGAACCGTTTCGTTCTGGGAGCAAAAGTCCAAATGGGAAATGAATATAATTTTTTTTCAGTGCACCGTCACGTCAGCTCCCGGGCTTGCGGCACCGTGGCTGGCTGATCGGGTCCGGGAGAGCCGTCCGCACGAGCGAACCCAAGGACTCGACGCAGGCCGCATGCGAGGTACACCCTCCTACCCTCCTACCCTCCTGGGCCTCCCTGGTATCGGGGCACGGTGCTGTCACCACTTGGGTAAATGACTAGAATTCCCTCTTCTTAAGAAATGTGTCCCAGCCGCCGTGCTTCCAGAGATATCGTAACTCACGACACGAATCCACGCCGTTCCTTGGTGATGGGGATCCCCCAAACATGTCTTACACTTGCTCGATCGAGGGCAAATCACTGGCTGATTCAAAACACAGGGTGGGACATTTTTGCTGCCGTTGTCATAACGCGGCTTTGAGCGGGTCGCTGCAGGCGCTGTCCCCCGCGGGGCACAAAGCACGATAAAGTCCCTCCCCTGACGCTGCCCGAGCTTCGAATCGTAAGCTTGTCTTTTGTTCTCGCTCGCCTGCCATAGTCGAACGGCGGATACTCACCGTTCGACTGCTCGCGCGCCGCAAATTTCACGAATACTCGCGGCGCGGGGATGGTCATTCTCTCTCAAATGTTGTGCTCTCGGGCCACTGTAAGTGGACGGACCCACCTCGGTGTTTACGCGCTATTCTACGGCAGCCCCATGGCCGGCTCAGGAGGACCCCGCTGAATAGTGCACGACGGGGACCTCCCTGGAGGCCCTCCCGCTGCCCTCCCGCCGCCCCGCGGCAGTCGGGGGACCGTTCATCTCGTCTAATGACAACTCGGCCCGAGACGGTTTGGTGCCGGCCGCCCCAGCCCCGC
The DNA here is from genome assembly GCF_000697945.3 of Frankliniella occidentalis. NCBI lineage: Eukaryota > Metazoa > Arthropoda > Insecta > Thysanoptera > Thripidae > Frankliniella > Frankliniella occidentalis. The sequence continues at coordinate 7,583 of NW_026267607.1, read as the reverse complement.
AGGAAACCACCGCAGCCGCTGGGCGTCGTCACAATAGGCGTTAAATGTCCCCGCGCGCGGTCAGCACCTCCCCGCGGCCGCTGCTGCCCCTCACTGTCGTCCACTTCCTCTCGACGGAGGTAAATGGGGAAACAATAACAGTGCGGTGATCACTGATGTTTTAGTTTTGTTAGGAAACTAATCGAACAGGGGAGGTTTCGGGCAGCGCGCTTTTAGTACTGTAGCTTATAGCTGCGGGCGTCGGTCGAGGCTGAGGTTGAGGACGGCGAGGGAAGCGGGGCGGGCGGCGGGGTTGCAAAATGCCTTGCCTAACGCCTCTCGCACCTCGACCGGCGAATTCCGACGAGCAAGTGAAGCGACAAATGGCGTGGTGGGGCGTGGCG
>NW_026267607.1:0-5167 GCF_000697945.3 Frankliniella occidentalis | reverse complement strand
GAATAGCCCCGTACACGGATCACTACAACTCTGCCCGCGGGCCGCGGCTCGGCCGTACCGGCACGTGCTCCTGGCGCGGTGTTCGCCGCGGTGCGGTGCGCGCCCCGCCCCGCCCCACCCCGCCGCGGTGGCGCCCCCCTGCTGGCCGCTCCCCGCGCTACCCGCCGTGCTGCGCCCGGTCGAGAACCACTAATGAGATGCTAAGAGAACGCAGAGTACATTCCCTAAAAAAGTGCGAAAGTCTTGCAAGGAGCTCAACAACGGCGGCGAGGCCGCGCCGGCCGAACGTGCGCGCACCAACGCGTGGAGGCAAACGTGTCAAAGCGCGACTACTCGTTTTAAAAGCAATAAAACTGGTACTAAAACGAGTGGCGTACTCGACTGAAGACACACGCGCACACAAACACAAAATCACTGACGTTGCTTCCTCCATATGGGACGGGCACCTGTGTTCGGCTATTTATTAGACGATGCTCCTCCAACGCCTTTAAAATAAAGTTGTTGAACACGTTTCATTTCGAGAGTCGGGAGGCCCTGCTGTTATTCCACGGGCGTTACTAATGCCACCAACTGTCCCACACACATACGCAACACACACATACGTACAAACACAAACACACACTCACACATGCTCAGGTGAACTCGTCCTGTCGCCCAGCCACTTACCCGCGCCATAAGACGAGTGTTAAACCGGATACGAACAATACGAATAAACCCCGCGAAGGGCTTCACTCAATAAAAACAGAGGACGGGCGTTGGGGGGCCCAAGTGTGTTGCGACCAGCAAGTTCCCTGATCAGGCCGCATGACGTCTTGAAAAGAGGAGGCAATAAAAACAATGACGAAAAATACTACTCCGAAAAGCAACGACGACTGCTTGCTTTCATACAAAACGCAACGATTCTAAATCCCGGTCGTGGACAACAGTGCCGCTGCCCTCGACCAGCGGTCGGCGGCCGTGTCGTCCCCGCCACGCCCCACCCCGCCACGCCCGTGTCGCTATCACGCATTGGGACGATGTCATTGGGATGAAGGAGAAAGCGGCTCGCAGCGACGGCGCCTTCTAGAAATGCACCGCAAAGATAACACGTACGCGCCGGGACAGATCCGGGCGGCGTGGCGGGTATACCCGCGGATCTGCCGATTTCTAGAACAGAGGAAACTAAACAATTTATTCGGTATGTCATCCGCGATGAAGTCGTGGCCATTCCAGCACGCACATCGTCCTGCTCAAGACATTCGAACGCCTGCGTTTGTGTGTGTTGTCGGCGTGCGTGGTGGTGGTGGTGTAAGAGAGTAGTAATGGTGGAGGTATGGTTCGCTGCTATCAGGGGCGCTCTCTGTGCACTTGCTCGCTTCGCAGAGTGTGTTCTCGGAAATGGCTGGATGGAGCTCGAACCTAACCTAACCGATCCCGGTAGCCGCCGCCGCCGCTCCTCCTCCCCGCAGGTCTGCTCGCATGCATACATTGTGCGCGTCTACGTTATGTGCCGCTGCATTTAATTGGGTCGGCCTGTGCCGCTCTTTGTTCGCTTATATGAAGGTCTTGCGCGCGCCGCTCGGCCGGCCGGCTGACGGGCGCGCCCGGCTGACTGGGATTGCAGCCAACTTTATTGCACTGTTATGGGATGAGAAATTGGTCGTGAAGGGAGAAGGGGGCGAGGACCGCGAAATTCGTAATGTGGTCTTCGAATCCTTTCCACCGAAGCTCAATACAGCGCGGCTGCATATGCGGTACGTGGTACGTACAGTATCCTATCTAACACGGCGTCTTAGGTGCCCTTTGCGAGGAGATGACGATTGCAGTAGCTCTTGCACTGGTTCATCCAGAAACACTGTAAACATAGTTCTTTGTATTTCAAGACCCGGTCTTATGGAGAACGGAAATGGCATCCAAGACCAGGTCTTGAAATACAAATTTTTACTGTGAAAGCACGTCCGTCATTTGCCGTCACAAACCGGCGAAGGTTAAACTCCGCAAGCACGCATAGCGCCTGGTAGGTAGGCATCACCTTGTCTGCCGTGCATCCGTGTACTGCGGAGTGGCCTACGTTGGGTATCGCAGGCGCCGAGCTCCGGTTCCTTTGACGAATGAATCAGAGAGAATCGGACGTTCTTTTACGGACGATCCCTTGGTCGAGCTGAAATACGTTCCGGGCGCTGTGAGAAACTGTCACATCGCGATCCACCGTTCCACGACGTCGTGCGCTCCTTATTTAAGTCAAGAGGCTAATAGAGGCTCAAGCCCCACGATAGTTTCTCATACTTATACACGTGCGACGGAGCAGTGAGTTTGTTTGTTTTTCACTATACCGTGTCAGAGATTCAATTGAAACTCTTTATGCGTTCGATCCGCGACAGGGACGATGAGCTCCACCGTGAGAACCAAACGCCACCACCGCGGACTTGGCACTGCTGCTTGGTGTGCCGGTGCCAGTCTGGGGTCAGTCCTCAGCAGTGAACGCCGTTGTCGTCGGAGGCAAAAACACACGCCCCGCTTTACTGCGCGGTCGCTAAGCGGGCAGGGTGCAGTACCTGCGGATAATGTCGTTGTCTTCGCGAAGGGAGTGCGGAGAAAGGCGGGAAGAGGAGGGGGTGTAAGGGGAGGAGCACTAGCGTGTTGTCACGCAACATTGTAGAGAGAGACGTCCCAAAGAGACAAGCGGAGACTGCTTTGCATATTGGCCCCGTATAGCTCCACCATGGCTCCACCCACGTGTAATGATATGTAATGAGGCGTTATCTCACGGCACGATCCCGGCAGGAGTCCCATTCATACCAGTAGGAGGCGTCAGCGACACCTCATGGCCCGGGCAAAATTCACTGGTGAAAAGTGAAAATTTCGTAAGTCCAGTACAAAGTCCGCGGACTTACGCCCTTTTCATTTTTTTCCAGTGAATTCAGCCGGTGCCTAGCGTGAATTGACTCGAAAGATAGTCACTGTGCAACAATTTCAATGCGACTACTCCAATGGTGAAATTTGCGCGGGTGTTTCAATGCTCGTTCGCCGTTTTATTTCAAAAGCCCCCCTTGCCCCGGCAGAGTAGAGGGATTTTCCCGCATCCAGAACGTGTCCAAAAAGCTCCCCGGCTGTGCCAAATACAGCGGGGAGGCCCGCTACGTATGGAGGCCGATGAGCAGGGCAGTCCGGCGCAGACCGAGGCGCAGACTTGCTCGGCCGATTGCTTTACAACTCGGCGCGTCAAAGCCCGGGATAAAGACGTGCGCTGGCTTTATACAGCTCCGAGTCAACCAGAGGAGGACCCGCCACGCCTCGCCCCGCCCCTACCGACCGACTGGGACTGGACCTAACGATGTGTTTTATGATATGTCCAACCGAGATCTGGAGCGTCCGCGCAGCGGGGCGGGGTGGGGTCGGGCACCACTGCCTGGCGTTGAACTGCGAACCAGAGGGAATATGTATCGTAGAAAAATAAATGGAGGGAGTGTTCAGCTACGAAGGGCTTGTTCTTAATATTGGCTTCTCCTAAGTGTTCTTTCGATCAGGTCCATTATCTGTCTCCAAAACGGAGAGTATTTCTCGCGGCTCCTGGAGCGTTTATAGTCCTGCATTGGCGAGTCCGCCTTTTTAACTTTTATAGGCACGAATATCGCCACAGCCACTCCCGGTGAGGTCCCTATGCGACGTGGCCCCCCTCAAAGCAAAAGCAGTTGTGCACTGTGTTGGCAAATGGGCTTATTTGCATGAAACATTTTGAAAATTGGCGCCATCTTTATGAAGCCATCGCACTGCCTTGTAGTACAGGATATGCGAAACGCGATCCGATCACCTCGTAAAACAGCGGGCAGCGTTGACAGAGGGGCGCGGAGTCCTCTAGGGCGTGGCCGGGCGCGGCAGCGCGGCGGGGGGCGACGGGGTTAAGCCCCTGGCCTCCTCCTCCTCCTGCTTCTCCTTCTCCGAATGCCGTTTCGCCCTGATTTGCCGGCAGGCTGGCCGGCCGAGCAAGGCGGGCAGATCTGCTGACCGAGGCGATAAAATCCGCGGGTTGGGTGCCGAGGCGGGGTTGGGCCGGGCCGGGGCCGGGAGGATGCCTTGGAGAAGGCCTGCTTTTGGAGAGGCTCTAACATCGGCGCGGTGCAGAACGGCTGGCCGTGTGATCGCCGACCCAGGCGGCCAACCTCACCCCGATCACGGGATGAAATGTGCGGGCCCATAGGGGATTATTCGGGTGCCCGTGATCCTTCCGTGTGTGTGTGAGTGCGTCGGTGTGTGTCCTGGTCGTCGTCCTGCTGCTGTGCCAGCCGTGGGAGCGTGTGTAGCAGGTACCAGGTACGGGTGTATGCTAAGCAGCAGGGCTAGCGGCCCAGCTCCTGCCGAGGCTCCTGCTGCCGCCTGCTGCTGCCGCCGAGCTGTCCCGCGCCACGCCCCGCAGGACGGGATGTCGTCGTCCTCCTGATGCTGCTGCTGCTGACCCGGCCGGCCGGTCGGTGTGTAGGGAGGGAGGAGCAGGCAGTACGTTTCGTATTTTATGCTCCTCGCCGCCCAAATTTTATGAATTCTTCCATGTCGCGCTGCGGAGCGGCCGGGGACGCAAATGTCTCTCTCGCCGTGGGTCTCGGTGAGCAGCACTCCCGGGCTGATATCTCCATCGGAATGACCGGCCGGTGCAGTCCCCCGCCACCCGGGCCATAACAGGCTACGCGGGTCAGCGGCGCGCCTGCGTGTGCGTGCGTGTGTGTATGTATTTGTGTGTGTGAGTGTGGCATGCGTGTGTGAGTGTGTACCGGCCCGTCTGGTCGCGGGGGGCGGAGTGCCTCCAGAGCGGCGTGTCGGAGCGGGGGCCCTAAAACAATCGCAGCGCCTCGATGATGTCCGAGAGTGTGTGAGTGACGAGCAGCCGCAGGCCCCGGCCCCAAGTCACTCTGCTGATGGTCCAGTCACCTCGCCGCCGAGGAGGAGGAGGAGGAAGGTGGCTTCAAGGAGGCGCATCCTGACGGGCAGCAGGGCGGCAGCCGCTGCGCCTATTGTGGACGGAAATGGTGGAAAAAGTACAGGGCGGCGGAGGAAGGCGGTCCGCCGAGGAATGTGGTGATGGGTGTTCATTCATACCGGCTGGCAGGCGCGGTATTGGGCTGAACACGCGTCGGGAGAGAGACGGAGAGAGAGAGAGAGAGAGAGAGAGAGAGAGAGAGAGAGAGAGAGAGAG